>NW_020200636.1:167786-179835 GCF_001531365.2 Cynara cardunculus var. scolymus
ACCCCACTCCCTCACCATATTCCCGCCTATAAATACCTTTCTTCCTCATCCATCTTCTCTTTACGCTTCCATAAACCTGCATCTATATTTTGACGAACAAAACCTGCAACTTCCTCAACAATGGCGCCCTCCGCCTCCCACGAATCGAACAACAATGACTGCAGAGTCCAATCCACCGGCGCCGACAGCTGCGCTATCGTCTTCCTACCCATGAAGCCAAACAACCACTCTATCGAACTCCAAAACACCCTGTTTGACGACAGATTTGCAGTTATGATCGAGTTTTTCAAAAAATGCATTCTTCTTCCTGCCCTCACTCTTGCTAACACCGGTGTACCCATAAAGTACATCCAGCAATATTGGCAAACGTGCGAGTTTGAACCAGAAAGCCACGAAATAATGGGGGACATGGACGCCCCTAACGATATGATATGCTCGCTCAAGATATCGTGGGCTAAGGTTTCTCGGGTTCTGTGCATTCCCACTCGACAGGAACTTGGAATTGAACAATATGACGAACCACCAACCACCAACGACATCCTCTGCTTCGTGAAGATGCTAGGTTACAATCGTGACCTACGCAACGTATCGGACTTCAAACGCCAATTCCTCCCGCCGATGTGGAACATGTTCTTCTCCATCCTTAACAGAGCTCTCACATGCAAATTGGGCTCATTGGACCAAGGGAACATCAACAGCATGACTATCATGTATGGGTTGTTCTTCAACCTGAACCTCGACTACACCTTCCTAATCTACAACGAGATTCATGCGGCAGTGGTCAAGAAATGTAAACTCCAAGCCGCTTGCAAGCCTCTATTGGTGGTTCTCTTCCCTCGCTTCCTCGCCCTCTTCATTAAGGACGCGATGAGGAAGCATGGCCTACCAGCTGAGGAGCCCCTCACCCCCATCTACAAGATGCATGGACATCGCCCAACCCTCTCGAAGGAGGGTTACAACATCAATCGTCCACTCTCCAGGGCTATGCTCAATGTCATTCCATCGACATCTGAGATACGCCAGGCCTATGAACGCTCTATGCTGTCCCAGGAACCGAGGGCAGCTGCCCCTGAGCGATTAGAACCGTCCCCCGAACCAAGCGAGGGAGAACATGAGACATCTTCATCGGATGATGAAGATGATGATGATGATGATGCTACTCGTCGTGCCTCCCCCGGCCCTACTCATACAATTCCTCCCCCCATTACCCAAAGGGCAACCACATCATCTACCCCTGGCGATCAAAGCCACAGGGGTATCGAACAAGGACGATCCAGTCCACTCCCAACCCCAGCCAGCCATCCAGAGGCCATTCTTTGGGCCTCTGGAGATGTATCAGCCGAGGAACCACATTTTCCATCACCCCTCTCTCAACAGAGAGGTGATGAAGATATAAGAGCCCCTTCGCCTCAGGGCTCGACACATCCCATCACACACACAGAAGCATGTGTTGCTTCTGATATTGAACCCCAAGATTGTTCAGAGCGATCTTCCCTTCATGCATACCCCCCTTCGATATTTGATCTATCGAAGGGGACACACATTCGCTTCACTTACCCGGCCTCTGAAGCTGAGGAAGAGGAAGCTGATGTCGAAACATCACGAGATAGCTCCTCCCTTGAGGGCTATCAAGGACGTGATGGAAGTCCTTCAAGGCCTACCTTCTCACAAGGCCAAGAAGGCGCCTCCGGAGCAGAACCCCAACCTGCAGCATCCGTTGCTGCAGGGGTTACCTCACATGCAGACCTGGTCACAAAGGCCGAGTTCCAAGACTTTGTCGATACAGTGATGCGATCCTTGGAAGACCTTAAACTCATCATACAAGGAATTGTTGATAACCAACCCTCCACCGATAACTCTGACCTCCAACAATCTCTTGCAATCCTGCAACACCACCTCTCTCAATTTGAAACCCAAACCTAAGCCAATACCACCCGCCTTCAAGTATTCCAACAAACCATCACCCCACATCACAACACCACATCCTCCCTTGCCACCCAACGAAACCAAATCCTCATCCAATCCATCGCCACCCTCACGGCCCAGGCAACTGAGGCCGATGAGAACCTCACATACATCATCTCCCAACTTCAAACCTTCCTTCAAACCATTAACTCCCTACCCACGACCATCATCTCCCAAATTCCTCATCAAGCCCCACCTCAATCCACCTCATCCATCGATGCTACCCTTGCCAACCTCACCAATCAAATAACCTCCATCCAAACCACCTTCACCCAACTACCCGCCAGTATCCTAGCCCAAATCCCCAGCCTACTCTTCCACCCCAACCTCCCTCTACATGCCTATCCTTTGATGAAGCCTTCTCCTCATTCACTGCAGAGGTGAGAGACCTCATCACCAATCTTCCCATCCCTCCATATACATTCACCAACACCTCCATACCACCACAAGCCTCATCCTCCTCCACCGAGTTCGTAACCAGAGCTGACCTACGGGCTCTGTCCAAGGCGATAGTCTCATTTTTCAATGAGATTAGTGCCAAATTCGTTCATCAGTCCATCCATCCAACAAGGGTTCTCTACCAGAACCTGGCCGATGAACAATGGCGCACCATCTCTCTACTCCAAATAATGGAGGCGAGTCAAAGACAAGCAGCCCTGAAGGCGTATCTCGCGTCCTTCAGGAAGGACAAAAAGAAGAAGAGGAGCAGAGCTTCTTGCTTCAGCAGCCGCCAACACAAAAGGCCAAGGCATGAAGACCAAGACCCCGATGATCAAGGTCTTGGACCTTATTAGGGGGAGACAGAGGTCACGGTTGCACATAATACAGAATCCGCTACACCACCATCACGATCACCACAAACTCAACCACCATCCTCAATCGAAGGAACCTAAGCAAGGGAACAAGAGGCTCTGCCTTCTGAAGATGTACAATATGTACGTGTTCCCTTCGCTGCAACCCCAGAACCCATCGTGTTAAGTTCCTCAACCGATGAAGAGCCAATCACCCCACCAACAGAAATAAACCAACCGTCATCACCCACACCAAACTTACCTTTAACCCCTTCACCAACCCCTCGCACCACAGAACCCTTCATCTTATCCATACAACCAGAACCAACAATAATCCAACCTTCATCACCCCAACCACCAGAAACCACCCAAGCCGAACCCAATGAACCACAACCAACCCAAGTTGAACCAACTCAACAAGAGACCATACCCTCACCAACTCATACACAACCCTCAACCCAACCACCCGTGGTGTATGCGGATACTCCCTCTTCATCAAGGCAACCTCCTTAGAGTCTGGTAGATGAGATTATATAAAGCATGAAGTCGATGCGGAGACATCCTGAATTGCCACCCAGGGAATCAATTATGATGGAAAACATCCATCAATACTTGTACGAAGACCGCGATGAAAGTTTGACCATCAACCCTCCAATCTTATCACCTGAGTCCATGGACCTCTTACACCATACATTCATTAGACAGACCACACAAGCACCTTAGGCTGTCTTCTCGAATGATGGGATAAGGAGGGTCATGGATCTGAAAGTAAGGATATTTGCCAACCGAGCCATTCGATACATCGAGTTCACTATAGAGAGAGCACATGGGCAAGTTAGCGTGTTCAACGAAAATGACCTCATTAATCTCAATCCATATGACTTGATTGAATTATATGCATACAGGACTCAAAGGCAGGACCACGACATGTGGTATGGAATGGCGAACTGAGCGGTAGTAAAAACGATGGAAACCCTGGTGAACCATAGAGCCAAGAGTGATTTTGAAATTGCTCTTCGGCTAGGTATTGAAAGACTATCCTACGCTCCACCAAACGAAGACTTCCAAGGCCTGCAGGAGAAAAGATCTGCCTCAGTCCTAAGTCAACCCGAACTTGGACTTGTTTACAAGAATGAGTTCAGGGTTAAAAAATTCTTTAGACTAACCGAGATCTTCAAGTATTCATCGAATACACATGAATGGTTTCAAAAAGTCATTAGAGAAAGACTGGGTAGAAACTACGTGCCAAGAGAAGAAGGGAGTCTGCTCATTCATGAGATATTGACAGTCATCGGCTATCGAAGACTGCTCCTGCGCTTTAGAGAAATATATCAACGTAGCTCATGATGAGTTGTATTTTGTTTTGTTTTGTCTTGTTGTCTTTTGATTCCAGTATTGTAAGAATTTCATCATCCAATGAAAATTTGGAATTTGATGTTTTTCTATTAGATTAGTCTCTNACTTAGGGGGAGATTGTTAAACCCCATAATTCATAAAGTGAAAAAGTAATGAAAAACAATAAGTGATGAAGAACCAGAAGACCGATGAAGACATCAAGGCAGAATTGACCAAGTCTGGAGCACAACCAGAGGACCGATGGACGACCAAGGATGCGATGGAAAAAGCATATTCATCGAACCTCTGGTCAACTACACTTAGTGTATTATCCAGCAATTCTTCCAGAAGCATGCGATGAAGACTTAAAGATAAGGATGATCCATCATACCATGAATGACAGTTGGAGATGACAAGTCAACAGCTAGATTTCGAGTTTATATTAATTACTAAAGTTTATCCATAGTTTAGATAATCGTTATCTGTTATTAGAAGATTAGCTAAAAAGTCTCATTAGATAGTTTTCCTATTATTAGTATAAATAGGTGATTAGACCTATGGTAAAAAGTGTCGCTTTTACATTTTTCGTATTAGTAAAGTGAATTCTTTGACGCTCAAGATTGTTCTTATTTGTTCATAATTTCTTCTTGAGTGTTCATCACTTTGTTCATCAAGTCACTAGAATTTGGTTGTTATTAACTAGATTATTACTGTTATTGAGAGATCTGGGATCAATAGAATCCTCATTCATAGTTTTATCCATAAAATCTATAGATTAATTCCAAATGAAGACAGATCAAAAATTATAATCGTCTCAAAAGAATATTCTCTATAGTTTTCAACCAACAGTTTTATCATTAAAACCTTTCAAACTCAAGAATAATCTATTCTTTCAATGGTTTCCAAAAACATCATATCTCTTTTTAAATCCTCAAAACAGGATATCATTTCCAAAACTATTTTAAAGAAGCAATCCCTTCTTTATCTTTCTCAAAACAGTTTTTAATACTCAAATATATAACAATAACACCTTTAAACTATCAAAATAGTTTTATCATCTTTTCTTCAAAACCAACATAAAGACCCAGTAGTTTATATAACAATATATATAAAAGTTTTAATCATCAAAAACTCACCTTAATAATCACAGGTTCTGTTGATTATAAACACACAGTAGATCTTTAATTAGCACAGATTCTTCAAATCACTTTTGTGTATTAATCTTTCTCAATAATTCTTTCACTGCCACACACTTTCTTTTTCTCAAAAAGGTTCCTTTCTCCAAAAATCCAGATAAGGTATTATCTTATCTTTTCCCTTCTTTATATATTTTTCTAACAAAGGCGGTGATGGTTTTATTAAAATAAAACTCTTTGGCGGTGAAAGCTTTAATCAATAAAGGTAATTTAGGCGGTAAGTTTTTCATTATAAAATTCATGATTTCTTAACAATGAAGGTATAAGTTTTTAAATATTATAATAATGTTTCCCACCAGAATATCTTATTACATATATGCACCACCTCATGTATGCTTCACTCACATGCATTCTTGTATAAGTCACATATACATCATGCCATCTTTTCAAATATATACATGCACAATATCTTGTTCACATTTCACATATATAGTTCATGCATTTCTACTTAGATATGCATATTTCACGTAATCCACATGATAAACATGTATAAATTTCCTCAACCCAGGTTGTCTAAAAACCTGGTTATAACATATAGTTAAGCCAGAACTGGTTGAATTTGCCCTGGGATCCACCCATGTCTCAGCTGAGAGAGAGAGAGTATAGAGATACATGAGATAGTTCAGGCACATGGGGTACCTGAACAGGGTAGTGAGCAGAAAGAAAATGTGAATGAGAGGGGTAGTTTGACGAGGGGAGACTCTGATCTGCATCAAACTACAACAGATAGTACTTCCACAACTTCTTCAAGCTCGGAAGATATAATATCAGATGATGAGGCAACTCAGGCTGATGATAATGCTGATGATAATGATAATGACAACACAATGATGATGATGATGATGCTCATCCTGCTGTTACTAAAAACATTCAAGTGGACGCAATCATAGACAATCTTGATGATATTTTTGATACTAATCAAGATCAACAAACATGTCCGAGTCTTCACAGCTTATCTTTTGATGTTGATGACGTCGTTAATGATTTCGGTGAGTTGCATCAATTATTGAGTGATATACCGGATGAAGAAGGTGAGGGAGCTTAAGTAGAAAATGTTGAGAGATGAGTGAAGAGAACGGAGAAAAATTTGGAAAGGGTGAGTGTGGAGCTTAAAATGAAGAATATTCTCCTATCCCAGCCGAAACACTTAGCCAAACACCCACATCTGCTATCGACATTCATTCATTGAATGTTGATATTGAAATAGACATAGCTAACCCAGCTATGCAAATGCACACCCCCTAGCCACTCAGTTGCTTCTCAACAAGCAATTATTTCATCTTCATACGGGGATATAGCACATACTCTATCTGCTTCTCACTTGGAGAATGTAGATATTGAAACTAGTAGGCCTCTCCCCCAGCCTACGACCTCGATTCAGTGTACCTCAAGTGTAGCGCCGATGCACATAGGTACACTTGAGTCTAGAGCATCCGTTGCTCAATCCCCAATTCTTTGTGAACTAGCCGAAACGACTCGAGTGGAGTCTGTAGACTTTCCACAAGGACTGGTCGGAAGTCCTACCAGTGCTAACATTCTGCCAACACTGAACGTAGGCACAATAGTTTTCTCAACTGTTATTACAACTGGCAATCTATGTGATCCAGGTGTTACTTTACCTGACTTTGTGTCAAGGGAATATTTGGATGGCGCCCTAAAGGCTGTCCAGGATACTATGGCAGATCAAATCTTGAGTTTGAAGAGATTACTAAAGGGAAAAGAGCCAGTATCTGAAGAACAACCGTCTGTGCCGTCACCACCGCCTGCTCCTGAACCTCCAAGTGAACAAGAACAAACGGTGGATGAGTTGAAGTCGCATATGTATGCAAAGTTAATGTTGACTCAAAATCCTGATGCGTCAGATGCAAATTTGGTTGGGCACTCAAGACAACAAGTAGAGGAGAATCTTACTGTGATGGCCTCAAAATTTCTAGTTTTCCAGAACATTATAGCTACTAATTTCTCAAAGATTAGTACTATAATTGTCTGTAACATGCAAGCACTTTCTCTTATGGAAAATTCCATTGATGCCTTAATTGAAAGGGTATATACTTTATAGAACACATGTCGAGCTCATGCCACCACTTTGAAGAGAAGGCATGATGATCAGGACGATCCTTATCACCATGAAGGGGAGAGAAAGAGATAAAGGTTGGCTGCATCGTCAATTGGTGCAGAAAGTGTTGCTGGGGAGCCAGAGTCTGAAAATGTTATTGTAGAAAGTCCAGTTACAACAAGTACAAGAGAACAGACTACTGGCCAAGAATCAGCTGAGAAGGTTACAACTGTAGAGATAAATCCTGTGATCGAGCCAATGGTTGAAAAGTCGGCAGACTCCACAATAGAAACAAGGTTGTTATTGGATTTGTCTGCTAACGTTGGTTTCAATGATGTCTTCTCAAAAGATGGGTGGAGTTCAAGATTATGGTGAAGATATTGATAACATTGATAAGTCAACAGATGTCTATTTTGACTTTGAAATAGATATCAATAAAGATAATCCTATTTTCCCATTTCAGGCTGATCATCAAACTACTTCTGAACCTCCCACCACAGTTACTCAAGGCATTTCTGATACTTCCAAGATGGCATTTTATCCTACTGAGATCTTTTCTAAAAATTATGTGCCATTCACAATTCATGCTAATGTTCTAGGTTTTGACAGAGCTTGGATCAGAGAACCTTTTCTTCAAGACATTTATTTTAGTATTTTCACCCGTCATCGAAAAGCCTTAAGTGGTGACAATATCCTTGGGATTCACAAAGAGACTTGAGAGTATCGTATTGAATACAAGCATTTTCTGAAAGCCAAGCACCAACCTATTAGTCAAGTATGAACCAAACGTTGCATCGTGTCTATCAAAACTATTGATGCCAATAAACTCTTAAGAGTTTGGTATCCTGTTTTTACTGTTACAAGACAAGATGGACACATCTGGATGTTTAACGAAGCTGACTTCCCAAATCTTTACTTTGAAGATCTGAAGCATCTTTACCATTAACTTTGGGATCTCACTATCAGAAGAGAAGGATGAGTCGTTGGTCTAAAAGCTATAAAGAGATACTTGAAGAATCATGTTAAGTTGTCTTTGGTCATTGATGTTCAAATGGGCTTTGAAGGTAATCAGAAGATTATAAATTTGAAAAGACCTAATCAAGACATTGAAGACATAGAAGGCTATCCTCTCTTTATCATTCTTGAAGATCCATAGTTTGGGGTTATATATGATGGTGTAGACAAAGCGAAGAGGTTTATGAGGTTTAGTGAGCTAAATAAGTACTGTGACGGTACTATCAAGCTGGTGCAAAGGGCTCTTGAGGAAATTAAAGCTGACAATGATAAAGCTGTAGAAAATGAAAGAATGTTTCTTTGAGAAATGTATCTACTAATTAGTGTGTTAAACCTGTTGGATGATAAATTGCAGTATCAGAGTGCATTGAGAAGAATCAAGACACACTTAGGCCTTAGAAAGCCAAGATTTACTATTTCTCGTGCTTGAATCAAGAGGGGGAGAATGTTGGGTTCAATGTTGTGCATTAATGTTGTATTCAAGCAAGTTTCTCCTATTTTGTAATAGTTTAGCCTTTAATGCTTTCTAGTATAAATAAGATAATTAGAGTTGTAATTAGTGTTGAACTAATCACTTGGGTTAAATTCTCTCTCTAGATTTATCATCTACATGATTGAAGATTATATGTTTTTAATGATATTTTGGGAATTACAGTCAGATCTTTACAGATCACAAAAGTCTCCAACATCTGTTCAATTAGAAAGAGTTAAACATGCGACAACGTCAATGGACTGAACTAGTTAATGATTATGACTGTGAGATTTTTTAGCATCCAAGGAAAGCAAATGTGGTAGCCGATAATTTGAGCGGAAAAAAGAAAAGTGGTATGATCAAGACTATAGTAATGAGAATGAACTTATTGCCAGATCTCCATAGTGAAATTATAAAGTGCCAACAAGAAGCCATTAAAAAGGGTAATATCAAATTTGAGCAAATAGGTAAAATGATTTCCACCCAGGAAACAATGACAAAGGAATTCTGTGATTTCAAGGACGAATGTGGATACCGCTCTATGGGAATATTCGTATGATAACTAGGTCCTGGTTATCACTCGAGGTAATTACTATATGATCACCTAAAGTAATTATTATATGAATACATGAATATGTGATTAATTGCTGAAGTTGATCATATAGTTACATGCTTACATGAGATTATTATGTGAGTGTGTATATTTTCATGCATGGAAAATATGCATATATGTACGTATGTTTCATGTGTATGCATGAAGAGTGATGGGTGTGCATATTCTTAAATAATTATTTGCATGCATGAAGGTTGTATGCATGTTAACCGCCTTCCTTTTAAGGAAGAATATAAAAGAGGTTGATTTTAGAAATGCAAGTTTCCTTGCCATTTTTGGAAAGAAAGTCAAGAGTGAGTTTATGTGGATTTTACTTGCTAATTTTGGAACGCTAAGATTGGGATCAATTTGGTAGTTGATTTCGTGTTTGATGTTTCCTTCTTCAAATTCTGATTTGCAGAGTCTTTACTAAAAACAACCTTTGAATATGGTTTTGATTACTGGTTGTATATGTTTTGAAACTATGATGTCTTATAAATCTGGTATATGTTCTTATTGATCTTCTTTGACCGATAAGGTCTCTTCACTAGACATAGAGTTGTCCGGATTAGAATATGCCCAAACACTTGTTGTCCGATAAGGGTGTGTCCGAACACCGTGTTGACCGGACGAGAGTTGTATCCGGACACTTGTTGTCTGATAAGAGTATATCCGGTTGATTGTTGTTCGACATAGTGTAACTTATGCTTGATCAATGAATCTTGTGATCGAACACTATGTTGTCCGAAGAAGGGGTGTCCGGAGAAGAGTTTGTTTGGCTGAGAATGTGTAGATATGTGTTGTCTGGATAGACTTGTCTAGACAGTATTGTCCGAATCAGAGTTGGCCATTGATGTTATTGTTGAAACCTCGAGTTATTTGGTAATGGGATTTCCACAATTAATGTTTAATTGATTTCTTTTAAACTGATATATTGTGAAAAGGTTGTATTATATCTTCTAATAAATTGGAAAAGATATTAAATGTTTCTTCCAGACGTGGTGACATAAGTCTATTCTAGTATGAAACTATATTTTAAGAAATGTTTCTTCTAGACGTGGTGACATAAGTCTGTTCTGGTTTGAAACTTTGTTTTAAATAGTTCCCCCAGACGTAGTGACATATGTCTGTTCTGGCTTGGAACTGGGTATTGGGTACTTCCAGATGTGGAGACGTAAGTCTGTTATAGTAAGGAATCCATTTTAGAAGTAAAATAAGGGTGGTATATCAAGTAGTGGTGTACCTATGGACATAAGGGTGGCAATTCTTGGTGTGGTTAATATTATAACTCTTGTTATTATCACTATCAGATACAATAATTCTAAATCAACAATTCTTTGTGGCTTAATGATTTGGAGGTATTGTTCTCTTTAGAAATAATAACTTTGATGTTATTGAGAAGGGGAAAACGATTTATAACTAGAGGCATCAATTGCCTATGATTTCTATCAAGTTTGAACAAGTGTGAGAATGATGTAGAGATGCTCTGGTAGGTCTTTTAGAAGGACCAGAGGACCTTTGGTCATATGGAAAGACTATAAAATGTTTTGGGGATTTTATGAACCGGAAGCTCTGTATGTATTATACAAAAACTCTATATTTTGAAAATAGTTACTTCGTATTTTTGTCTAAACTCTGTACCCGATCTCTGTGTCTGAGCTCCGTATTAGGTCTCTGTCTTTTAAAAATTAAATATTTTCTTCAAAAATAATTATAAATTAAACAAAGAACCAGAGGAGCTCTGATTCTAGCTTATTTATCTTTTAAAATTAAGGTAGGTCCTTTTTGGACCAGAGACTCCGTGGGTCTAGAAGGTCTCTTGTTAAATGTCAAATTGTTGAGTGCAGAGGCTCTAGTAATCAATGGCAGAGGAGCTCTGGCCCGTTGAGCCAGAGGAGTTTTATGGCAAATCTGTTAAGAGATACAGAGTTCCAAGATGTTACATTTGTGCTATGTGTTGTAGCAATCTGTTGCCTTTATAGTTTGGTTAACAAACATATTTGCATGTTTTTGCTAAAATACATTTATCTCTGTATAAAAGATGTTTTATCAGGTTTTGGTGATCTTCACCATGCATTTGCAAAGAATGGATTTCCTCACCAGACCTTTCTGTCTAACCCTCATTTTTGTATTTTGAAAATGTGCATTGTAGGAACTGCGGGGTCTCGGGATAATAAGGGGAAGGGGAAAATATAATTATTTTCCTTATGTGCTATCTATTTTATAAAGATCAGCCTGATGCTTGTATATTTTTTAAGATACATGTTGTTATACATGTGATACTACAGGGATATTCTTTTGGAATTTTTCATATGTAAATTCTGTACATATAGAATCCTTGTACTAGTGGGACCTAGGTGGTGTAATCTATATTTCTTTTATATGAAATATATGTTAAATGCAAATGTGGAGTAAGGGGTGTTACAGAAGGTGGTATTAGAGCATGAGTTTAAGGGATTTAGGCATTCAGAGTATAATGCCTAGACTTAAACTGTTATTTGCATATTAAGGTGTCCCGAACATAGATAATATCATTGGGAATTAATATAATGTGTTAAAGATGTCACACCCCGCTAAAGCGGAAACACGAGGTATGGCAGGTAGAGTCTCATAGCAATAGTGTATAAA
>NW_020200637.1:0-1118 GCF_001531365.2 Cynara cardunculus var. scolymus
TCTCACAGAGGTTCTGGAAAATAGTCCTCTGTCAAAAGAACACGCAAGTCATTTATAGCAGAGCCTCTGAGATGGCTCACAGAGGGTCTGCGGATTTTGTCTTCTGTGAAGTTACTGTTCTAACAGTTTTCGAAGGTAGTTAGCCGCATGTGCTTCTCACGTGACTAGGGCTTAATCAACTTTCTTTGGACGACCCAGATGAAGACACTTGTCAAGATCTAGTCTCTAAGGTCGTTAAGAACTAGTATAAATAGCGGATAGGGCCTTTGTAAATTGAATTGATTGAAAAGCTTTGGAGCAATTTTCATGCATTCATCTTCTTTGTTGAGACTGTGTGTTCTTGGTGTGTTTAGAATTTCTAATCACTTACTCACTCTGTTTTGCTCTTATTAATATTCCCGCTGCACTTCAATTGTTTTAGAGCTTATTTAGAGTATTAGATCAATACCAAAGTTGAATTCAGATCCAACAATTGGTATAAAAGCAGGTTTTGAATTCTAATTCAACTAATTCTTAATTCAACTAATTCTGCTTTTGGTATTAATCTATGATTCCTAGAACACCAATTTCTTCAGATTACCCTGTTTCTCTCACTGTTGAATCAGTTTCATCTTGTTCTTATTTTTTCTTCAAATTTCAATGGCGAACATGGGTAATACCTTGTTCATGAGTACTGGATCTCAATCCAAGCCTCCCATGCTTATCCGACAGGAATACCCACAATGGAAAGTGCGCATGATCAACTTCCTGGAGGGAATTCACCCCAGACTTTGTGAATTTCTCTACAATCCACCATACATACCAATGAATTTAATTCCACGAGTTCCAGCAGCTCGTACAACCCCCGAAGTTCATGAGCACTATGAGCCAAAACCAATTGCAAACTGGAGCGATGAAGATAACGTATTGGTTGAATTGGGAAGCAAATGTAAAACGCTGTTAATCATGGCTATACCTCATGAGATTTTCAAATGTATTGATCACTGCCATCTGTCTATGAACATTTGGGCAGAATTGGAGAAACAGATCGAAGGAGGGAAGAAGACTCTCAAGAACAACCGAGCCATTTGTATTGATGAATATCATAGCTTCAAGGCTAAGGAGGGTGAATCCCTGTC
>NW_020200637.1:1938-2659 GCF_001531365.2 Cynara cardunculus var. scolymus
TAATCAGCAATTGCAAGAGATATGGAGTGATGAGAACTACAGAGGACAACAACTCTATGTTCTTGAAAACGAATGGATGCATTTGACCATGTCAATCAAGGCCACTTTGGATTTATAAGTATGGACCTTGGCTGACTTGTTTGGTTCACTYRAAAGTCAAGAGTCTCAAGTGCTTCAAATGAAGAAGAATTATGGTGGTCCTCTTGCTCTAGTTGCAGAAGATGGTGGCTCTGGTAAGGGGAGAGAATCAAAGAAGGAAGAAAAGGAGAAGAAGAAGAAGAAGAAAGAAGATTCTGATCGCAGAGAGTGAGGAGAGCTCTGAAGAAGAAGTAACAATGAATGAAATGATGAAGACTCTGGCATTGATCACCAGAGAGTATAGGAAGGGTGGTGAAAAGAAAGAGTATAGAAGTTTCAACAGAAGAAACTACACAGAAGGTGGAAGATCTGATGGAAGTGAAAGGAAGAGCAGAAGCCTCCACAGAAGATAGTTGAGCAGAAGAAGGAAGAGACAAAAGAAGGATGTTACAAATGTGGTAAGCCAGGCCACTTTGCTGCAGAGTGTTGGTCAAAAGGGCCTAAGGCTCCACAAAAGGGTCCAAGAGATGCAGCCTTMTACRAAAAGAAGGCTGAGTACTATCAACAGAAGTCTCTGCTAGCTCAAMCTAGTGAGTTAGTCACTGATGAATCCTCAGACGAAGATGATCAGAAGGGACTTCTT
>NW_020200637.1:3463-4772 GCF_001531365.2 Cynara cardunculus var. scolymus
GAGTAGTGGAGAGGAAGAACAGAACACTCGTTGAAGCTGCCAGAACTATGTTGAATTCCTCTGGGCTACCACTCTCCTTTTGGGCAGAAGCTGTCTCTGCTGTTTGCTACACACAGAATAGGTCCTTGTTAGTAAAGAAATTTGAGAAGACACCCTATCAGCTTCTCCACAACAAAAGACCAAACATCAAGTTCTTCCATGTGTTTGGGTGTATATGCTTTGCACTAAATAATAGAGAGTCTATAGGAAAATTTGAGCCCAAGGGAGATGATGCAATTTTCATTGGCTATGCATGGGATACTGCTGCATATAGAGCATATATTCTTAGGACTCAAATTGTGGTTGTAAGCACTAATGTGAAATTTGATGATAATTTTCAGGTTATTAAAGATAAGTTATCTGAAGAGTTGAAAATTTAGGCCGACAAGTCACCAAATGCCACAATCACCCCAGATTTAGAACAACTCTTTGCGGAGTGGTATGAAGATGACAATGAACCTGATAGAACCTCTGCAGAATCTGTCAGTCAAGATCAAGCTACAAGAGCCAGTCCTTCCACAACAACCATTACAGAGCAAGCACCTCCCATTTCATAATCCTCTGTAACACCTTCCACAGAAGCTTCTACACCAGAAGCTACCCAAACAGAAAGTCCTCCAGACCTCTCTTTAATCCAAGATCAAGAACAAGTCCCAGACTCCGCATCTCAATCTCAATCTCAAACTCTTCAAGAGATAATATCCACTGTTCAGCCACCACATGTTACTAAGTGGACCAAAAGCCATCCACAATCTCAAATTATTGGAGAACCTTCTGATGGTGTGAAGACACGAGCCACTGCAAATTTCTGCTTATTTGCTTGTTTTGTAAGTGAAATTGAACCAAAAACAGTGGCAGAGGCTCTGGTAGATCCCTTTTAGGTTGATGCTATGCTAGATGAGCTCATTCAGTTTGATAGAAACTTTGTATGGACTCTTGTACCTCTGCCAAATGGAAAGCTTGCAATAGGCACCAAGTGGGTTTTTTGCAACAAAAAGGATGAACAAGGTGTGGCGGTGAGAAACAAGGCCAGACTAGTTGCCAAAGGGTATTGCCATGAGGAGGGCATCAAATATGAGGAAACCTTTGCCCCTGTGGCTAGACTAGAAGCAATTCGCATCTTTCTGGCATATGCTGCTCACAGAGGGTTTAAGGTGTTTCAAATGGATGTGAAGTCAGCCTTCTTGAATGGCAAAATCAAAGAAGAAGTCTATGTCAAGCAACCACCTGGGTTTGAAAGTGAGAAGTATCCTAACCATGTCTATTTAAT
>NW_020200637.1:5864-10522 GCF_001531365.2 Cynara cardunculus var. scolymus
TTGAAAAAATAGGAATGGCATGCCCAGAGTTCTAAGTGTTGTATGTCTTACTTTTAATAATCTCCTTTTGTATAAAGTTTTACTTCTTGGTTAACGTTCACTTGTTTTCTTAATTAGTAGGTTTACCTTGCAGAGACATGCAAGGTTTGATGGGGAGTATATGCTTTAAAAGGAATAAAACCTATTGAAGAAGCAAAATGTTTTTCATCACAGAAGTCTTTTCACAGATCCTCTGTGATAACTCTCAGAGGCTCTTTGAACAGGTCCTCTGTCGATACTTCCTATCTTCTTAGTCTTTTCACAGATCCTCTGTGATAACTCTCAGAGGCTCTTTGAACAGGTCCTCTGTCGATACTTTCTTCTTAGGATATTTAAATGTTTTTTTTTGGGGGTGCCATGGAAGCTGGCTTCGATGGGGAGTTTTTGAATTGAAAATCAAATCCTTAGAAGGTGCCAAAATTTTTGAAGTATCTTGATCTCAGAGGTCAGCACATCAGAACCTCTGGCGCTTCTATCAGAGGCTCTGTGGGTCTGAACTGAGCAAGTGCTCATCTCTCTGAGGATTTTCAAACTGTTTAGGTATACAAAGGTGTAACATGTTAGAAGGCCCCACACATATCACAGAGGCTCTATTACCCTTAGGCTTCTGACAAAACTCTCTTCTATAGTTTTCTATTATTGATATGGTGCGTGTGGTTCTGTGGATAGGGGTTAAAGTTGACCACGTTCATGTCAGAAACGGTGGCGCACGTCATCAATCGTGCGTCTTCCCAAAAACACGTGACATATTTTGATTCGTCTTTTCCATAAGCCACTCATCACGTATATTGCCAAATAAATGGTTCACATTCAAAATTCATCACTATAAATACTTTTCCCCCCATCATACACCCCTTCACTTCCCTAAATACTCCTCCAGCAAAAGCTGAAGCTTTCCGGCAACCTGCAAATATGTCTTCAAGCTCAGCATCCGTCTCCGCTCAATCCGAATACAACCCAAGCAATAATGAAGTGAACCAATCTCAGGCACTGACCTCTCATGCCATATCATTTTTACAGAATCGATATGAGAAAGTGATGCTGGTAAAGAAACCTAATAACTACTACTTCGCTCCATCCCCAAATGGTTTCCCGAAACACACTTATCCACTACTGGAGATCCTTCACAATCACCCCATCTATTACGCACTCACCGCAACAAAACCTACCCCTGAAACCTATCTCACCCAATTTCTACTCAGTTCATACATCTACACCCTGAAAGGTACTGGATTAAGCATAGTGGGCTATACTTCACACCCAATAATCAAATCCCTCGTACCAATGGAGATGAACGTCGAGACCCTACGTATTGCCCTGCACCTACCTACACTGGACGTTCTTAATCTGGATGCCTTCGCACCAACTCCAATAGATATGGAATTGATCGAATTCCTCGAATTCCACTCATATACGGCAAAGACAAAAATCATCAAACGGACTGAATTCAAGAGGAAGGGCCTTCCTCCTATGTGGAATACTCTGTTTTCGATCATCAATTGTTGTTTAACGGGGAAGGTCGACAGCCACGATTAAGCATCTCACACCATGCTTTCCATAGTCTATGGAATATACTTCAAATTGCCCCTGGATTACGCGCAACTCATCTTTGATGATATGGTGGGTCTAATCAAGAAAAAATGTGCTACTCAACGGGGTGAGAAATCGAAGGTGAAAACACAGAAGAAATCCAAGGAAGACCTCAATTACCCAAACTTGATCTTACAGAGGTTCTTCGGCTTGGTCTTTGGAGACATGATTGCAGAAGAAACTGCCCTCTGCAAAGCTGAATGCTCGTTTATACCCAATGAAGGAGTTTCACCCAACAAAGCATGAGCTAGGCTACAGAAGCCCGAGGCCATTATCAAAAGCTATGCTCAAGTACCTTAGCAAAGGAGATAGGAATGCTTATAGACGTGTATATAGGAGGCCATAGCCAGTCCCTGAACCCCTCCACGAATAGGTATCCCCGTAGGTGAGAGAGTGCACAAAATGAGAGTTGAGGGAATATTGGAGGAGCATGCAGAGGCAAGGGAGCTGAGTGAGGAAGGATGTCGATCAAAGAAGTCTAAGAAGACTCATAAGGATGTCGATCCTTTTGAGAAAAAGAAAGGGAAAAAGAGACCCGTAGCAGAAGAGGGTCCAAACAGTTTTCTGCCAAAACCCAAAAAGAAGAAATCAAAGAAGGCCCAACCCACAGAGGTTGAGGTCATAGAGGCCGAGATTCAAGAAGGCCTGGCAGAGGCTGTACCTAAGCACAGAAGGTTGCGCAAGGCTGTTCGAGAAGAGTCCCCCACTGAGCAAATCCAAGATATAATCTTCGATCTCCATCAGAGTTTTACAGCGCCCACAGAGGTGGTAGAATGGGGGACAGAAGCTGTACTAGACAACGAAGAGGAATAAGTGGAGTTAGAAAAGGGTGAAAAAGATGTCAAAGGCACACATCCAATCCCCCTCCCAGTGCAACCCATATGGCTAGGGACCCTGTTCTAGAGGGAAGCCCTATTGAAGAAAGAGTGCACACGTTGAACCCTGTACCAACCAACCTCGCAGAACACATTCTTTCGTCCTTTCTCGAATGCACAAATCGGGAACCCTATTCTACTCCATCATCCTCTCAAAAGGATGGTAGTTTTATCCTAAGAGTCCATTCACCCAAGGACTCGACATTACGAAGAGAGGCATCTGTTGCCCCTCCACACGTGAGTGAACCACCCAATCATGCTTCAGAGGCATGCGAGAGAATCATCGAGGCTGCGGGTCTAGAACACCCAAAGTCTCCACTCGATCCCTCTGCCAAGTTAGGCTCTGAACCTATTAGGCACGAAATCGACAGAACACCGGTAGGCTCTCTAATTGTGGATGTCCGAGGATCTGGTGGAAGTCCCCGAGATGACATCGCCAAATCGGTCACTGAGGGCGCCTTACACTCCAAGGCTACTAGGTCACCATGTGCTGGTGATCTAGGTTCCCCGAGTGCCTATGTGACGAAGGAGGAGTTTCAAACCTTCACCACAAAGGTACTCAATAGGTTGGATGAGTTGAAAAGCTTGTTCTCCTTCTCTCCGACAACAGAGGCACTTACACCTCTCACAGAGGCTCTGAAGGAGTTGACTTCTACAAGTTCTGAACTCAAGGCGGCCGTATCAGCCCTTCAGAGCTCTGTCCTCAACAAGGCTGATCTCACAAAAGCCTTCGGCGCGTTGTCTCTCAATCCTTCCTCCATCAATACACTCAAGACAGAACAGACAGAGGTCGCCGCCCAGTACACTGCAGACATGATTTCCGCTAGCTACACGAACTACTCCGCCTTCAATGATGAAATCAAAGAGATGTTCTCCTCTGCAATCACTTCTGGCATCGACTCCTCATCCTCCAGGGCTAACATTAACCATCTAGCCACTCGCAGAGAGCTAGACGCAATGGTTGAGGCCCTCGGAGAGACCGTGCGGAAACATCATGACCATCTTCTCAAAGAGGCCCAAGCTACTAACGAATCCATCAGAGAATACACGAAGCAACTCGTCAAAGAAGGTCACTCATTTCGAAACGAAATCTATCGTTGCGTCTCTACCATGAAATGGGCCACAGAGATTGATATCAACACCGCCGCTCTGAATGCTGAAATGGTAATAGAGAAGATGGAGAAAGCGGCCTCCAGAGTACTCAAGTGCTTTAAAAAGGCTCCCCTCACCTCGTGCAAGGCAGAGGCTACTCAAATCCATGATGATCAGGGAGGCAATGACCCTGATCGTCATGAGGGGGGAGAAGAAGACAGAGCCAAAGAAATCAACCTCTGCCAAATCACTGAAAATAGTGGATTCTGCTGCAGCCCTATTTTCCAAAGAAAAATCTCCAGAGCCTACGGGGAAAGGCAAGGGTAAAGTGGTAGAGGGGTCACCAAAGAAAGGGTCTAGCTCTGAGACACTGGAGGAGATTAATGAAGATGAATATGACGACCCTGATCTGGTTCAAGCCCTCAAGGCTTCTCTGGCATAGGCTTAGATGAAGCAAGGCAGAGCTCCCATCCCCAAAGTCAGAGAAGGCTCTTCCAAACTAGCAAAGATACCTGAAGAGACGTCCACGGGTACGTTCAACGCTTTGTTAGGAACAATCAAGCCAATCCTACCAGAGGGGTCTACCCAGAGGCCAATACTTGAAGAAGACACCAGAACGCCAGAGTCTGTCACAGTGGGGAGGGTCTCTGAAATTAGTGATTCGATGAACAAGATTCCTATGCAGAGGATGCGTACAGAGCCCGTAACCACTGTCGAAGAGATTTTGCAGTGGCGTTACTCATCCACGGACACAGAGCCCCCATACAATCCAGAGCTAATTGGCATGCCCTCTGTCGAACCAAAGTTTCACTTTTCTAAACTCACTAAGCCACCAGTGAAGGTCTTCTCAGAGCACGTTATTTGCTCACTAGAAACCATCTCTCCGCACACCATGCTGAAGAAGACCGTGCTGTACACTCAATATACAGTGAAGAGGGATGATGGCAACCTCTACACTTTTACATATGCTGACCTCCATAATCTGTGCGTATTTGATCTAATCTTCTTGCACAAGATCCTGAACAAGTACATGGAGAGGAGGTCAAGCTACTCGATTTCTCT
>NW_020200637.1:14567-24892 GCF_001531365.2 Cynara cardunculus var. scolymus
ATCTATAAATTAACTTCAATAACACTAATATAATCTTAATAAAAGCTAACCTGGGATTTCGAATTTGACTGCTGTCACAAATTTCTAATCACTTACTCTGTTTTGCTCTTATTAATATTTCCGCTGCACTTCAATTGTTTTAGAGCTTATTTAGAGTATTAGATCAATACCAAAGTTGAATTTAGATCCAACAAAGCCTATTGATCAAAATACTCAGTCCACCTGAGAGTGGATAAAATGTACAAGGATCTTAAGGAACACTATTGGTGGCCTCGAATGAAGAAAGACATTGCACTATATGTAAGCAAGTGTTTAACTGGTGCAATGGTCAAGGCTAAACAATAAAAACCATCTGGTCTACTTCAACAACCCGAGATTCCTCAATGGAAATGGGAACAAATATCAATGGATTGCATCACAAAGTTGCCCAGAACTGGGAAAGGGCATGATACATTCTGGGTGATTATAGATCGACTGACGAAATCTGCTCATTTTCTACCAATCCGAGAAGATTATAAGATGGAGAAGCTGGCTCAGATTTACGTAAATGAAATCATTACTCGGCATGGAGTACCTATCTCCATTATCTCGAATAGGGACAGTCGATTAACGTCAAGATTTTGGCAATTACTTCAAGGAGGGTTGGGTACACGTCTAGATCTAAGTACTTCATACCACCCTCAAACGGATGGACAAACGGAAAGAACAATCCAAACACTGGAAGACATGTTACATGCATGCACCAAAGATTTTGGTGGAAGCTGGGATATGCACCTTCCGTTAGTCGAATTTGCATACAACAACAGCTATCATGCCAGTATTTAGTGTGCGTCTTATGAAGCATTACATCGACGTAAGTGCAGATCTCCACTCAGTTGGCTAGAAATTGGGGATCGGCAATTAACTGGGCCTGATGTTATCCAGGAGACTACTGACAAGATTGTAACTATCAAGGATCGACTCAAGGCCGCAAGAGATCGCCAGAAAAGTAATGCTGACAACCGAAGGAAACCATTAGAGTTTCAAAAAGGAGATAAAGTACTCCTAAAAGCCTCACCATGGAAACGAATAATGCGCTTTGGAAAAAGAGGTAAATTGGATCCCCGATATATTGGTCCATTTGAAGTATCTAAGAGAATTGGACCAGTGGCATATAAGTTAAACTGCCACAAGAGCTGAGCGCTATTCATGATACATTTCATGTATCAAATCTCAAAAAGTGCTTAACCGATGAAACACTGGTCATACCGTTGGGAGATGTAATAATTAATGATCATCTACGCTTCGTTGAAAAACCAATAGAAATCATGGATAAAGAAGTCAAGCAGTTGAGGTGTAACAAAATCCCAATTGTAAAAGTTCATTGTACTTCAAGGCATGGACCAGAGTACACGTGGGAAAGAGAGGATTTTATGAAAAGCAAGTATCCCCACTTGTTCTCAAACGAGTCATGATCTCGGAATTGACGAATAAAAAATTCGAGACGAAATTCTTCTGGCATGGGGAGACTGTGACATCCGTCATTTTGGAGCATCAAGTTAGCACCTTTATAGGGTTTCTATATTTAGAATTATATTTTATTAGGATCTGGTCATGTTGATTAGAATTCATCTGGCTTAGTTCCCAAAGTATAGTTCAGAAAACCTTGTTTCGACGGGTAACTGATAAAGTTAACTTATGTAATGCCAAATATGTTAAAAATGCTCCAAATGTAATAAAGTTGATATGATAAAGTCCAAATTAAAATATAAAAGTCTCATTTGAATGTCCAAATAATTTTACCAAAAATATGGAACTTTGATTTAATAATGATATTTTTATCAATATTTGACAAATTGTATTTTGTTATAAATTTAAATGGGCTATTTTGTTTATATGAAAAATAAAAAAATTTATGGATTTGGGCTATAATAAGGCCAGCCCATTTCCTTTCTCTAAACCCACATATAACTACCCCATAGTCTTTGAAAACTCTCATTTTTCATCATCCTTTTGCATAAACCTTTCCTCTCCCTAATCTCTCTCTAAACCATACCCATCCAGCCGATTTCATCTTTAAGCATCATTAAAAATCTGTCAATCTTGAGGAATATTCAAGATTTCAAGCAAAAGGTAATAGACTAGTTATCTTACCTCTATATAATAACAAAGATTCTCATTTTTTACACCTACTTCTCGTTCTTTGTAATTAATTTTTTTGGAGAATTCAAAAGGGGAGATTATACATCAAAGACATGAAAATGTCTTCAAAATGATGATAATCTATGATCAACGAACTTTGAACTCGAAGAAAGTAGGAGAAAACCACATTGCATGTGAAATTTAATCAAGAAAAGATGTATTTTGAAAACTGACAGATTCTGTTAGCACTGTGTCGACTGTATCTTTCAAAATAAAAGTCCAAATGTTCTGATTTTTCTTCTAAAACGTACTTTGATGAGTATTTTTCTAATGCAACTGGTCTCACTAAAAAATATTACGTTTTGAGCCTTCAAGTTCATGATACAAGATTATGGTGCAAAAAGAGCAATGCTGACAGAATCTTGCATGCATTTTAAAATGGTCATATCTCCTTCAAAACTCAATAAAAATGGGTGATTCTTTTTCTCGAAGTTAGCTTTATGTGTTATCTTAAAAATAAAGTTAAAATCACTGAAAAATGATGACTTTAGAACCCCCCAAATGGCCGTCACTCAAAGAGTGTGCAATCTGTCTTGGGGTCTGTGTCACTCAAAGTTGTTGGGTATTAATGAGTGCCTTAAACCCATCCAAAATTCTTGATATTTGGGAAAAATCTTTTTAAGTCATTATTATTGTTGATATAAAAATTTGGATACAAAATAACTTTTGGAAGGTTCCTTTTGACAGTGATTTGTGAGACCAAAAATTCCAGAAACAGAATTTATATTCTGTCCAAATGACCGCTTTTTGTGCAAAGGACTTTGATTTTAAAATATATAATTTCTGGACTATTTTTAGAGCAAATAATATAAGTATCAACTTTAATTCATAAAAAAACTCGTTGACATTACATAAGATATAATTTGACTTTATCTTTATTGAGACCCGTTAGGTGATCTAATTACTGTTCGGACTGTTCAGGAAGGTTAGGGCGGACGTTTAGCACTTCAAATGTCATCAAGTTCTTGGATATTCATCAGCTAACTTGTGAGTATTCACGGCCCTACTTTTAATGCTTTTTGTTTATTTAAACTGGGGGAAAAGCATTAAGTTATGCAAACTATACTGTTATTTATAAAACTGTGGGACTAAAGAACAGTTTAGTCAAGATTTGTTTATGTCATGAAATATTGACGGTTTTGCACTATGATATAAATGCTAATTTTGATGTACTTAATAATATGTTTCCAAATAAAGTTCTCGTCCGTAAACGCTACTTGTTAACTCGGGCCGTGATAATTGTGGATAGCCGCTATTGTGTTGACAGTCCCACCCAGAAAGGGGTGCACATTACCTATGTTTTTATTAGTCTATTCATGTGGAATTTGGACCACCGCTGAATTAGTACTATTACGAACTGTGAGACCTAAGTGAATGTACAGGCTACTTATGGTCGTTCGTAAAATAATGGGGGACATTGGTTAGGAAAGGCTCAGTAGCGTCTCAAGTTATAAAACATCGTTGTAGATTTACATTTATTATGTGCAAAATTTATGTATAGGTTTGCAAAAATGATTTATGCATTGTAATGTTTTGTGCATATGAAAACTCGTGAACTCACCAACTCTTTGTAGTTGACGTTGTTTTATATTTCATGCTTTTCAGGATTTAAGTAAGATATGAAGTTTTTGGAGCATATATGTGGCGACACCGATTAAGTTCATTTTGTATTTTTTGTAAAGAAGTATTCAAACACCAACTTGGTTATGGATGTAATCTTGTAAAACTTATGGTGTTATTTATTGTCTGTTGCTGTGACACGCTTACCTGTTACATCTCGTGTTTTCGCTTTAACGGGGTGTGACAAGAGATTGTTGTAGTGCCCATTTGTTGCATTCCTTCCTCTCCTTTAAACACTGACCAATCAGTGAATGAAATGCCTTCATCTACAGCTGAAGCCTCATCTTCTGTTCTTGAACATCAATGTTCAGATGACAATCCTCTACCAGCTCAGCGATGGACAAAAGACCATCCAATTTATCAAATTATTGGTGATCCAAGTGCAAGTATTCAGACATGACGTGGTCTAGGTAATATTAGTCTCTTTGTCAACTTCCATTCTATAGTTGAACCCAAGAAAATCAATGATGTTATCTCATACCCTACTGGGTCATTGCCATGTAAGAGAAGCTCATTGAGTTTGATAGGAACAAAGTCTAGTACCTTATCCCATGTCCGTCAGACAAAACTGTGATAGGCACCAAATGGATTTATTCCAATAAGTTATATGAACAAGGTGTTGTAACCAGTAACAAGGCTCGTCTTGTTGCTCAAGGTTTTAGACAGGAAGAAGGAATTGGTTATGACGAAACTTTCACACCAGTGGCTATACTCGAAGCTATTCGACTCTTCCTAACCTTTGCTGCCCATAAAGACTTTAAAGTCAACCAAATGGATGTAAAAAGTGCTTTCTTATATGGAAAACTCCAAGAGGAAGTTTATGTTGAACAACCTCCAGGGTTTCTTGACCCTAAGTATCCAAATCATGTCTATCGATTGGATAAAACTCTTTACAGGTAAAAACAGGCCCCTTGTGCCTGGTATGATACTCTCTACTCATTTCTCATCTCTGAGAAATTTTTCCTTGGAAAGATTGATCAGACATTATTTCTTAGGAAAGTTAAACCTCATATCATTCAAGTCCAAATTTATGTCGATGATATTATATTTGCTTCCACTAATCTCTCTTTGTGTTTCCGGTTCTATGATCGCATGAAGATTGAATATCAGATGAGTATGATGGGAGAACTAACCTATTTTCTAGGTCTCTAGATCAAGCAATCAAATTAAGGTATCTTTATCATCTAAAGTAAGTGTGTCAGAGATATGCTAAAAAAGTTTGATTTATTCAACAGGTCATCGAAAACTCCAATGGCTTCTCCTCTCTCTCTAAACAATGATCATAACGGAAAGCCTGTAAATGTTATTGTTTATAGAGGAATGATTGGCTCCCTACTGTATTTCACAACTAGTCGACTAGATATCATTTATTCTACTTGTCTTTGTGCATGATATCCATCTAAACGTAAGAAAATTCCATCTGATTGTTGTAAAACGCATATTCAGATACCTGAAGGAAAATCCTAACTTGGGTCTCTGATACCCTAAGGGTGTTTTGACCTAATAGGTTATTCAGATCGTGATTTTGAAGGATGCAAAATTGATAGGAAAAGCACCACTATAGGTTGTCAGCTTCAAGGTGGAAAGCTAAAAATTTGGACAAGTAAAAAGCAAAATTCAGTGTCCATATCAACTGCTGAAGCTGAATATGTTGCAGCTGGAAGCTGTTGTGCCCAAGTCCTTTGGATGAAAAACCAGCTCAACGATTATGATCTTGAGTTTTCCAAAATTTTTATCTATTATGATAGCACCAGTGCTATTTCCATTGCAAACTATCATGTTCTTCACTCCAAAACTGAACATATTGAGATTCGATATCCTTTTACCAGAGATCATGTTATGAACGGTAATATTGAACTTCAATTTATTCCAACTGACTACAACTCCCTGACCTTTTTACAAAGCCTCTTGATGAGACAAGATTCAACATCTTGATCAGCAAACTTGAAATGCTAAACGCCGAGGATTAATTTCCTTCATCTATAAGCATTACTCAGTAAGTGAAATATTTCAATGTTCTTATTCTATCACTGAACACTTGAGTAAATATATCTTCTCTCTGTAAGGTATGTATACATATTCTCTCTCTTTAAAACTTAAAAGTATCACTAAATCTTTTCAATTTTCTTTTCTTAAAGCAAAACCATCACTGAAGCTTTTCTCTTTCAGTGATCAATGTTTTAAAAGATTTACTTTTTTTCAATGATTCTTCTTATCACTGAACCCTTTCAAAAAAATTCATATTCTTAAGTATGTTGTTTTTTAATATCTTAAAATTTTTGTTTAAAAGGAAATGGAAAATGAAACGTTTTATGACGTCATTTTATTTAAACACTACGATTTTTTTAGACACGCGCGCTGTTCTGACACACGCGACCCCTCAAAATTCCATCCAATCGTGAATGAGAATGTGCTACTTTCTTCATCATTACACAACTTTTAAGTCGTATTTTCCTCTCTACTATTTCCATTTCTCTCTCCTTCTACCTATAAATATGAGATTTCTCCACTCATTTTTACCCTACGCTTTCAAATATGTTTATCGAATCTCTGCCTCAAAATCATTTGCATGCAAGAACTAAAGAACTCTCAAACCCTTCAACCTTCTTCTTCCTCTAAATCTCACAGGTTGATAATTCTTCTTTCTGTTTGATATGTTCTTTTTCTAAGAAACTAATGTTAGATTACTAAATATCTTTTTCCCTTAAACGACCAACATAAAGATTATTAACACATTCTCTTACTTGGTTATAATCTAAAGTTTCTATACACTTACTCAAAACCCTAATATTTTCTTTGTGGATTTTTCAAAAGAAGTTTTATGGTTTCAAAAATTAATAGCTCATAACTGTATCTTGGATTTCTAATAGATCTGTTATTTCTTATTTCTTATTTATAACATAAACGTCTGCCAAGAACGTGGACTTCTCGATTGACGATGTGTCTTTCAAGCCTAATAATCATGTGCTCTGTTAGACATTCTGGCCAACAAATCCTACTACGAGGAAGCTTCTACATTCCTCAAGAACTCTTCTATTTCTCTTGCTATCTCCCATGAATGTATAATGGTGAATGAAGTTTGTTAGGATTGAATTTTAGAGAAAATTGTATTCGTCTTGAAAGTTTATAATTGTATCTTTAGAGTATTTGACTTTGTTTGTCATAGTTGACTTTGACTAGAGCTTTCATTGTTTGACCTATAAATATCTTTTGTTTTGTAGTGAATAGTAAGTGAAGGGAGCTCATTTGTAAAATACGTATACTTGAGAGTGAAATAGAAAGTGTTGACTGTTTGACTTTTCCTCTCTAGACCATCATAGTGTTCTTGATGTTCTTGCCATTGTTCATCATGTTTATTGAAGATTGATCATATTGTGGGACACACAATTGGCATCAGAGCCAAATGCAATGAAATTGTTTGAAGAAAACATCAAATTTGAAGAAATTTTCTGAATTTCTACTCAGATCTTTCAAATTTTCGTGATTTGATGTTAAAATGTTGATGAATGTGTGTGTAATTGATTCGTGAATATTTGTTGTTCACAAATTTTTGGGTTTTAATCATTCATTTGAGAGATCTGTTGAAATTTGTGATTTTTGAAAAGTTTTGGTGTTCATAAAAAGTCTGATGTTGATCCAAATTTTTGTGAAAAAGTTGTGTTTTATGTGTTTTTGTAGTGCTTTGATCGATTTCAGTCTTAACTAGATTACATGTCTTAGCCAAAATTTGAATCTAAATCGCACATAGTCTTGATCACTTTACAACCAGATTAGATGACTTAGTACTTTTTTTATGGTCAAATCACAAAGGCATGACCAGATTACACTCTTAACTCACACAAGGCTTGACCGTATTTGGTTCAAATCGCTCAAAGCCCATCCAAGTTCCTTCTAAATCGTACAAAGCTTTGTCTGTATTCAAGGTAAATCGCTCATAACATTAGCCGGGTTCAAGGATTTTGTCAATTTTTCTCGCATCTGGATTAAGCATTCCTGAACACTATCTTAGCTAGACTTGTGTTTCTCGGTTAAAGGATTTGGTTTCCTCGGACACAGGCACAACCGAGGTCAAGGGGTTCCCGGTAACCCCTTCACCCGGATATGGACAACAGCTTGACCGAGGTCTTAGCTTTCATGGCAACAACTTCACATGACTTAGATCTACATCGGTCAAAATACTTGGTAGCTTGCAGCCACATCCGGACACAGCCCTGTCCGGATTTGAATCTTTCTTGGCCAAAGTCCGTAGTTTTTCAAGGTTCTATCCGGATTGTCTTCCACACTTAGCTAATTTTCATCACATTGTCCAATTTTGAAGCTTAATATGTCAAACTTGACTTTTTCAAAACCAATTTTTTTTGTCCAGATCTCATATCTTTCATTTTGATTTTTTTTTTCTGGATTTCTCGTTTTTATCTGAATTTTGTCAATTTTCTGTGATTTGAGTAGTTTAACTGTTTTTCATTTGAGATCTGATTTTGTGAACTGTTTGAACAGTTTTTTACGGTTTTCAACAGTTTTTGACTGTATTTACTTATTTTAACTGTTTTCACTGATTTTCTCAAATCTGAACAATTTTTTTTTAGATTTTCTGAGAATTTTTTAGTCTACTAATTTTATCTGAGTGATTTCTTTGGATTGTAATTTCCTTGTTTGATTTCATATACTGCATAGATTCTTTGATCCATCTTTGACTTTTCAAATGACTTCATTCCTTAAGAAAGAAAATAAGATTTTGAATGAGAAAATTTCTAAGTTGGAGAATGAATTGAAAGAACAAAAAGATAAAATACGTGCACGTATTTTATGAAAATCATGCAAATGAAGAATTCATTAAATATTTACAAAGGGAGCATAATGAAGGTATAGAACAAGTTGAAAACGATTCCAAGTTTTGGATTAATAAACTTAAGAAAGCTTTGGATGCTGAAAGGAAAGAGTTAGATGATGAAATAAAAAGTTCAAACAAGATAAAAGAAGATTGAGTTAATAAACTTTGTAAAGCTGAGTCTGAACTAAGTGTTGTAAGGAATTGTCCAGGAAAAAAATTAAAGAGACTGAAGAGCTAACTGAGAAACGTCATAAGTCAGAGAGTGAATTGATTGAGGTAAGGAAATTACTTGAGCAAGAGAAAGATAAAGTGTTAGAAGCAGTAAAGTTTTTGAATGCTGAAAGGATAGCTACGGGGAAAGAAACGAAAAGGATTAGTGAAGTTGAGAAAAGATTTGGTACTGAACGAATATCTTTTGAGAATAAGATTAATTCGTTGGAGGTGAATGCTAAAATGCTTTTAAAGCAAATTTCTGATTTTGAGGAGCTTATCATCTTGGAACGAGCCAAGGTTGATAAAAAAGAAAAAGAGATTAAAGAAGAATGTCTCAGCAAGAATCTGGAATTGTCTGAAAGAATTGCTCAAAAGCAGAATGCTTTGGATGAAGAAAAGAAATTGTTTGCTCTTGAAAAGAGAAACGCTGATAAGAAATATGCAGCAATTGCCAAAGAGCTTACAGAAAATAAAAAGTGGCTCGACATTGCTTCTAAGAATGAGAAGAGCAATTCAGATGAAGACAGAAAGAATTTTGATAAAGGAAGGAAAATGTTTGAGAAGTTGAAAAAGGAGTTAGAAGGTAAACTTCTGGATACTTCAAAGAAATTGTCTGATCTAAAGTCAGAACTTGAAACTGAATTGATCAAGAGAACTGAACTGAAAAAGAAGTATGATTTAGTTGCTGATGAAAGAGACCAGTTACTTAAGAAAGTTAAAGACTTTTCAAGTACTCAAAGCTCAACTGGTTCTCCATCACAATGTAAAACCAGCTTTTATGACTGTTATAAATCTAATAGTTATTCAAGCAGCCCAAAATCAACTATTTCTAAGAATAATTCTCGTTCTTCAAATCAGTATTATCAAGGATACGTCATTAGATCACCCAATTATCATTCATAGGTTAAAAATGTTTGGGTTAATAAAGTTGATTCTGTTTTGTCTCATAACTCTGTTGTTACTAACCCAATTCTTCCTTGTATTGTGAGATCCACTAATGATCTAATCAATCTTAGCAAGAGAAGAATCATGTGCTTACCATGCAAAACCACTGATTTTTCAATCAGAAAAAGTACAACAGGTGGTACGGAGACAACATATATTAGAAAAGCTGGAATAGTTATAACATATATGATAACAATTGCTATGGATTTTATTGTATATCTGATCAACCTATTAAAAGTGCTAAAAAGAAAACATATATTCGAAATAGATGGTTTGGCAGTTACAATATTCCCCAACCTAATACTAACAAAATAAGACCCAACTTCATCTGGGTACCAATATCTGTTTGATCTGATTTTGCAGATGTGTCATTACTGTGCTCATCAGAATATCATGTCTATGAATACACAAATGCAGGGGGAGTTTGTTGGAACCCTGATACTCTTAATTTGCAGAAAACACAGATTATAAATAACTAGAAGAGTACTCGCGCAATGCAGCGAGACACATCTTGATTTTAATGTTCCATTTTATT
>NW_020200637.1:25692-41287 GCF_001531365.2 Cynara cardunculus var. scolymus
TATTTAAAATGAGATGTTTATCCTGTATTTGATGAAATAGGATGAAATCGGATAGGGATGAAATCGGATAGGGATGGCTTTAACAGGTTGTACCATTAGCAATAGATGTTGTCTTTAAGAGTTTTAAGAGTTTAAGAGTTTTTAAGAGTTTTAGCCAAATGCTTTATAATATAGTATAGATAAGAATGATATTCAAATAGTGTATCAAAGATGATTAATCGAAATATTAAAAATATATATAAGAACAGTGAAAGGACTTGAATATGTCGAATGCTTTTATTAGATGTAAGTAAAGAATAATCAATGTAAAACGTAATCTCACAATAAAATAGGTATAGTACAAGTCGGCACTCTCAGGTAATTTGAACCTGAGGAGGAAACCTCCTTATATACGCCTAGGTCTAACAACTATGCTATAATTTAGGCTTGAATCTGTGAGCTGCCGAGTCTACGTTCTTATCTTTGACTTCCCTTGAAAAGTGGAGCAGACTAGGTCAAGCCGCCTCAAATCTGTTAGACGCTTGCGAGAACGTCTGGACTTGAATGCATGTTCCATGGAGAAGGTGACCAGAAACTCTGTATGTACTATACAGAAGATCTGCATGTACTATGCAGAGGTTCTGCATATGCAGAGGCTCTGCATGTACTAAGCAGAGCGTCTATATCTTGGAGTTGTAGATTTGCATCAAGCGCTTATGCTTTTTGACGCATAAGGCTTGATCGTCCACGAAGATTGAGCGCGGGCTCTGTATGAAGGGAACCTTTACTCTTTGAGTAAGAGCTCTGGTTCTTGATCTCTTCTGCATGAGAGCTCTTAGTCCATACCGCTTCACTAGACTAAATTCTATTAACTAGAGTAAGAGACTTTTTACTTAAACTTTCACAAGTTGGGGTCTAACAATCTCCCCCTAAGTGTAAATAAGGCAGGCTCTTACTTGAATTGAAAAACATGTCTAGCCGAAGCCAGAGGTTAAAAGGAACCTCCGTTTACATTAACTATCTAAAAAGTACAATACGATTGAAAGGAAATTACATTGACTGAAAAGATAGAAAAATGCTTACAAAAAAATAAGGTCTATATGTGTTGAAGTTTGATGAACCTCCTAACAAGTTCTCGAAACTCCAGCATGTTGTGAATTGACCTTAGGATAATTTTTTCTCTTTCTTTTGATCCTGGGGTGGTATCTCTGCTCCTGACTAAGTGATCTCTGATGTAGCGCATAATAGAGTTTGAATATTTGTAATTCTGGCCATCTCGAAAAAAGATCATCTTTCCTTGTGCATTTCGAAAGATCATTGCCACCTCTTGTGTAATATTCAGGTTACAAGTTTTGAAATAAGATTTTTGGAATATATATATATATGTATATATATATAATATATATATATATGTGTGTGTGTGTGTGCTAGAATTGTGTAGGTGTGTGAGTATGGGTTTGTAATGGCGGTTTATGCACTTGCTATAAATAGCAAGTATATGTGAAAGATGGAGGGATTGTTAAAATTCTTGAGAGAAAAAAGTCAATTGAGAAAGTGTAGACTGGTAAAGTGCAGCCTTGAATCCGATCAACAATTCTAAGTTGAGTGTAAATGCTTCGAAGTATCAAATTGTTTGAATAACAATTCAATTACTCTTAGAATTTGCTTATTATGATTTATCTTATATTGTGCGAACATAATCTAAACCAGACAAGTGATGTCCGAATATTCATTTAAATCGGCCAAAGTATGTCCGATATAACCAAACCGGACAAAGCATCATTCATTATACTCCTAAATCGCTCAAGAGGTAACCGGTTTTAAGGGAATATCGCTCATGTGTTAACCGGTTTAAAGGTTAAACCGCTCAAGTATTAGCCAGAGAAATCTTAAATCGCTCATAAGTCAACCGGTTTAGAGCTAAATCGCTCAAGCCATGTCCGGATTACCCTCTTTTTAATTCAAGTTATTGTCCGGATTTCATATCCGGACAAGGATGACCGGACTTCAAATCTGGCTAAAGTTGCTTGAATTTCATTATTGGTTTTTAATACCGCGAGAGAGATGTAATGGCGATGTAACCGTGAGAGAGAAGTAATGGCGGTGTAACCGCGAGAGAGATGAAATGGCTGTCTAACCGCGAGAGAAAAAGAATGTATAATAATTATAGATATAATGTTTATGTCTGTATAGATTGATTCTAAACTGCTAGTTTGGAAAGTATGTTATTTGTATGAGATTTGTACACTCACTAGACCTTTTTGGGTCTAATGCTCAGGTATTGGACTAACCTGTTTTGCAGATCATCATACCTCGCAGGATAAAGGCAAGGGGAAAGTTTAGAATTGATGAAAATTTAGTTGTTGATAAATGTATTAAGGAATGTTTTTGTTAGCTTGTGTTTTGTAAACAATACTATATTTGTTTTTTATGAATATGTGTATGTGGATTATCTGTACGTGGAAATAGTGGGTTGTTACAGTTGGTATCAGAGCCTTAGTTTAAGGGATCTGGGTATTTGCGAAATACTTAGACTTAAACTAGAGGTGTGGAAGTTATGATAATAGGTTTCACTAGGACTATGAACATGGGAATATGTTATAGCTGAACCTATTATGAGAAGATAGATTATATATGATTGATATAATCTTGAGTTATGGATAGACTTGAGGATAAACGTGTTATTATGTTTCGATTATGTGAATAATGATATATGTTTAAATGTAACAGAAAGAGACGTACAACTGAGAAATGGTAGATAATCCTAATCAATCGGAAAGGACCTCTATCGGTTATAGAAGAGATCGGGGAAGAAGATATTGACTCAAGGGGAAGACCCGGAAAATGTAATGACAATAGAAACGCAAAGTCGCAGCAGGGGTCGAGGAAGAGGGAGGGTATCAAAATGTTTCTTGTCTGTAAACCTCCTAAATTTGCTGGGGAGCGTAACCCTGTTAAAGCCATGTGTTGGCTTAAAGAAATTGAGCTGAGTATGTAGATTAGGAAAAGAGCAGAAGAAGATAAAGTTATGTTTGCTGTATCCCGATTAAGGTCAAGTGCTTTATACTGGTCGGAAGTTCTGTCAAGTTCAGATCCAAACATTTTGAAAACCATGCTGTGGGAAGAATTTGTGATCAAGTTTAAAATGCAGTATTGTCCTGAAGCGGCAGTACGAAAGTTAGAAGATGATTTCCTTTGTCTTGAATAAGAAAACATTTCAGTCCGCCAGTATACAGAAGTTTTCATGAAACAATCTCGGTTTACTGGAGCCTATATTATATGGAGAACAGTAAAGTGAGAAGGTATATCTGGGGTTTGGAGTCAAATCTTTGGAAGTATGTGATATCCAGGAATTCGACAACATTTCAAGCAGCAGTTGATGCTCCTGAAATACTGGAACAAGACATTAACCGGCAACCACAAGAAAAGGTTGGAGAAAAAAAGAAAGGGGGAAGCTACAATGATTGATTTCCATAGACCGAGGTTTATGAAAAATTTGAATCGACCAGTCTCAAGGTTTGTTGATAGAGCATGCACACGATGTCATAAAATATATCAGAAAAATTGCAATACAGAGTCGCATGTATGTTTTATATGTCAGGAACCAGGACATATAGCTAGAGAGTGTCGGTTGACGCGAAGATGTTTTACTTGTAATTCATCTCAACATGTAAACGCTGATTGTCCGTAAGCGAAGGGACGAGGGTATGGTTTTGCTGGAGGTCGAGGATCTGGATATTTTGGGTGCTGAGGATCTGGTTATGTGCCAATAGGTCGTGGGCCAATGGATAATCGTGTTAATCCAAGTGGTCGGGGTGGGATATTACATGCAGAGTCAAATGCAAAAGGGAGAGCCTTTCAGATGACGAGAGGTGTTAGCTCTCATTTCTTTAAATGTAAAAGTATGGAAAAAGTAATACTACAAGTGTTGACAGAAGATGATCTGTCACAGAAGACCACAGAGGACCAACAGCAGAAGATGCTCAAGCGTACAAGTCTCAAGTGACAGAACCTCTGTCGTGTCTCACAAAGGTTCTGGAAACTGGTCCTCTGCAAAGACAATGCTACAAGACAAAGACGACAGAACCTCTGTCGTGTCTCACAGTGGTTTTGGAAGATTTCCTCTACGTCAATGTGCCTTCAAGTTATATCCAGCAGAGCCTCTGTGATGTCTCATGGAGGGTCTGCAGCCTGTCTTCTGTGTAGATCTTCTTTAGCTGTTTTACTTTGGTTTATTAGCTGCTCGTGCTTATCACGTGTTCTTGTCTGTAATCTGTTTTGATCGAACGGCTTAGATTAATTTACTTTAGGTCATGTCAGAAAACGGTTACTTGCTTGTATAAATAGCTGCGTAGGGCCTTGTATTTCAGCGTTTTTCAGTATTGTAATTGTCAACATTTTCATTCTGTTGAAAATCATTTGAAGCTCTCTCTTGTGTTCATCAATCTTCATTACTGTGTTCTTATTGATTTCTACTTTGGTTGATTCATATCTTTTCCGCTGCATTATCACTGTCAAACAGATCATCCAAGTAAGTAATTAATACCAAGAAACCGAGTTAATCGATCCTACAAGAGGCGAGGCAAAAGAGCACCCTGAAGTGGTGACAGGTACGTTCCTTGTTAATTCAGTATGTGCCAAAGTTTTATTTGACTCTGAAGCAAATTGTTATTTCGTATCACCATCATTTGTTAACTGCGCACATTTAGAATCTAAAGCGTTAAGTGAGGATTTAGTTGTGAAAACAACAAATGATAGTGATGTTTCGGTTAAAGAAAGAATAGATGAATGCTTTATAAGTATAGAAGGATGTGAGGTGCCTATACAATTATTTCCTTTACATTTAAAGGAAATGGATATAATTATAGGCATGGATTGGTTAACTAAAAACCAAGCTAACATAGTCTGTGACGAGAAGATGATCCATATAGACTTACCGGAAAAAGGCAAGGTGGTGATTTACGGGGATCGACGGGATCGTTACTCTAGCCTTATCTCGGTTTTAAAGGCTCAAAAGTATGTACAGAAGGGATGTGTTAGTTTTCTTGCATATGCCATAGATATGAAGAAAGAAAAGGGAAAGATGGAGGATATCTTAGTCGTGAGGGAATTTCATGAGGTATTTCCAGAAGATCTGATAAGTCTACCTCCGGATCGAACGATTGAATTTCAAATTGAATTACTTCCTAGAGCAGCACCTGTTGCACGTGCACCATATAGATTACCTCCTTCTGAGTTAAAGGATTTAATGTCACAATTGAAAAAATTGTTGGATAAAGGTTTTATCCAACCAATTACTTCCCCGTGGGGTGCACCGGTGTTATTCGTGAAGAAGAATGATTGATCAATGAGAATGTGCATTGATTACCGAGAACTGAATAAATTAACAATAAAAAATAAGTATCTTCCCCCAAGAAATGATGATTTGTTTGATCAACTGGTTGGGGCTACTTATTTTTCAAAAATTGATTTACGGTCCGGTTATCACCAGTTGAAGATTCAGAATGAAGATGTGTCGAAAACAGCATTTCGTACACGTTATGGTCATTATGAATTTCTGGTTATGCCATTTGGACTCACAAATGCGCCTGCAACTTTTATGGATATGATGAATAGGGTATGTCGTCCCTATCTTTATAAATTTGTGATTGTCTTCATTGATGATATTTTGATATATACTCGGTCGGAGGAAGAGCATGCTCATCATTTGAGATTACTCCTGGAATTGCTGAAACAAGAGAGACTGTATGCCAAGATGTCAAAGTGTGAATTTTGGATGCGAGAAGTTCAATTTTTGGGACATGTTATCTCAAAAGAAGGAATTAAAGTAGATCACTCAAGATTGAAGCCATTGAAAGGTGGGAAGCCCCAAAGACTCCAACTGAAATTAGAAGTTTTCTTGGATTGGCTGGGTATTATCGTAAGTTTATACAAGATTTCTCTCGTATAGCTACCCCATTAACAAAGTTGACAAAGAAAAATGTGAAATAAAAGTGGAATGAAGAGCAAGTGCAGGCCTTTCAGACGTTAAAAGATAAGTTATGCAGTGCACCAATTCTATCATTGCCAGATGGAATGGAAGATTTTGTGGTATATAGTGACGCGTCAATGATGGGTTTGGGTTGTGTACTGATGCAACGTGGAAAGGTAATAGCTTATGCCTCCAGACAGTTAAAAGATCATGAAAGGCAGTATCCTAGTCATGATATGGAATTGGCGGTGGTAGTATTTGCTTTGAAGATATGGAGACACTACCTATACGAAACAAAATGTCAATTTTTCATAGATCATAAGAGCTTGCAACATTTATTTCATCAGAAAGATCTGAATATGCGTCAGAGACGATGGTTGGAATTAGTGAGTGACTATGATTGTGAAATTTTGTATCACCCCGAAAAAACAAAGTAGTGGCCGATGCGTTAAGCCGCCAAGAGAAAAGTGGAACTATCAAAGCTATAGCTCTACGAGTTGAGCTATTACCAAGTATTCAGGAAGAATTGCAAGAATTTCAGCAGAAGGCAATGAAGGAGGATAAGGTTAAGCAAGAAAGACTAGGTGGATTGATATATGAATTTGTAAAAAATGATAGAGAGTTTTGGAAGTTTCAGAACATAATTTGGGTACCATGCTATGGTGGTCTCTAGAAACATATTTTGAGTGAGGCTCACCAATCACGTTTTGCAATCCATCCAGGTACAAATAAAATGTATCGGGATTTGAAGCAAMACTATTGGTGGCYARGTATGAAGAAGGATATAGCTAAGCATGTTGAGCAATGCCTAACATGTCTTTAGGTAAAGATTGAACACCAACGCCCTTATGGTAAGTTGCAATCCCTAGAAATTCCATTTTGGAAATGGGATCACATCACTATGGATTTCATAACCAAATTACCGAGAACATCAAAAGGCTATGATGCTATATGGGTTATAGTAGATCGGTTATCCAAATCTGCACACTTCTTACCTATGAAAGAATCATATCCAATGGAGAGATTGGCAAAATTATACATTGATGAGGCAGTGACACGTCATGGTGTTCCTCTATCAATTGTTTCTGATAGAGATAGTCAGTTCACTTCTATGTTTTGGAAGAGCTTCCAAAGAGAGATGGGTTCGCAAATTAAGCTAAGTACAACTTATCACCCTCAAACAGATGGACAAAGTGAACGCACTATCCAAACATTATAAGATATGCTGAGAGCATGTGTCATTGATTTTGGAGGGTCATGGGATAGTCATTTGGCTCTGGTGGAATTTACGTACAACAATAGTTATCATTCAAGTATTCAAGCTACAACCTTTTTGAGGTTCTTTATGGACGAAAATGTCGAACTCCTTTGTGTTGGAATGAAATTGGTGAAAAACAGTTGGCTGGGCCTGAGTTAGTTCAGGAAAGTGCATATAAAATTAGCTTGATACGGGAACGAATGAAAGTGGCACAAGACAGACAAAGAAGTTACGCAGATAAACATCGGAAACCGGTTGGATTTCAAGTGGGTGATAGAGTGATGTTAAAAATATCACCTTGGAAAGGAATGGTACGCTTTGGAAAAAAGGGGAAGTTAAGTCCAAGGTATGTTGGACCATTCCCTATTATTGAAAGGGTTGGGGAAGTGGCCTACAAACTAGAACTCCCTTTAGAGTTAAGCAGAATCCATGACACGTTTCATGTGTCAAATTTAAGAAAGTGTCTAATAAGTCCGGATATGGCAGTACCGTTACCTGATATTAAGGTGGATGAAAGATTGTGTTTTGAAGAAACCCCTGAACAAATTACTGACTTCAAAGTAAAGAAGTTGCGAAATAAAGAGGTTAAGTGTCATACCCCGCTAAAGCGGAAACATGACGCGTAACAGGTAAACATTTAATAGCTCCAATCGATAGATAACACTTCTAAGTACAAAATCCAAAGAGCCTTACAACATCATTGAGTTTACTGTTCACGAGGAAAAGTTTATTTACAGACAAAAGTTTCTACAACTTGTGTACAGATGATAACGAAAGATGCTTCCAAAAACTTCCATACTTACTTAATTTCCTAAAAAGGCATGAAAAATAAAATGACGTCAACTACAAAGAGTTGGTGAGTTCACGTGCTTTCAAATGCCCAAAAACATTTACCATGCACAAAACACAATAGGCCCCATTAATTCACGAACTACCATAAGTGGCAATTTCACAACATGCACATTATAAATGTAAATTTTCCATCGATGTTGAAAAACTTGAGACGCTACAGAGCCTTACCTGACCAATATGCCCCATTAATTCACGAACTACCATAAGTGGCCCGTTCACTCACTTAGGTACCACGGTTCGTTTTAGTACTACTTTAGCGGCGGCCCTTTCGCACACATGAGTAGACTATTCAAAACTTAGGTAATGTCCACCCTTTTCTGGGTGGGACTGTCAACACAATAGTGACTATTCACAATTACCAAGGCCCGGGGACGTGCCCGAGTTAACTAGTAGCGTGTACGGACGAGGACTTATTGAAATATCCTCTCAAGCACATCAATTTATCATTTATAAGTAATGCATATAATTCAAATTTTTCTTGAATCTCACGACATTTGACTAAGCAGTTCCTTAGTCCATTAGTTTTACAACTAAAAACAACATAGTTTGCATTGTTTCATGCTTTTTCCCCCAGTTAAAAGAGATAACTAAAGCAGTAAAAGTGCGGCTGTGAAAACTCACTAGTTTGCGAATGAATATCCAAGTTTCTTGATGATGTTCAAAGCTCCAATGACCGCCCCACCCTCTTATTCATTCTGAAATCTGAAAGTCAGATTACCTATCAGGTTTTGCTAAAGATAAAATAAGATATTTACCTTATGTAATGCCAATAAGTTTTTAATAGATTAAAGTTGATACCTATTTAATAGTCCAAATTTTTTTCGTTTAGGGATTAAAGCTTTTGTGCCAAAAGTTATTATTTGGTCGGATATGCCATTTCCGATTTCAAGGAATTTTTGGTCTCATCAATCATAAAAAAAATCTTCTAATAAAATCATTTTGAGTATACATGGACATCTCTATTTAACAACAACATTTTGCTTCGAAGTTTTAGACTAAGCATTTAAATGCTCAAAACTCAATATTTTGAGTGAATCTCAAAACAGTAAAAACAACAGCTTGTCCAGATATATTTTAAAAAAGAAAAATAGAATATTGGAACTTTTTATTTTAGAAGATCAGACGGCACAAGTACAACTAAACAATCTGTTAGTTTCCAAGATGTCATTTTTAATGGTTAAATACTACATGCAATGCGATTTTTCCATCCCTTTTACTCGAGTTCTAAGTATATTGATCATAGATTACCACCATTTCAAAGACATTCACATGTCTTTGATGAATAATCTCCCATCTTAGAATACCCAGAAAATTTGGGGCTCAGCAAGAAGAAAGAAAGAAAGTGTGATGGAATCGAGAAATAATATTGTAAAGATACAAGGATTATAAAACTAATCTTATTACCTTTTTGCTTGAATTTTCTTGAAGATCTTGAATGTTCTTCAACTTTTAGAGATTCTAAAAGGATCTTGGAAAATGGGTTGAGCTGGAGTGGAAGACGAGGGGTTTAGTGAGAGAAAAGTGAAATAAATAATTTCAAAAAGAAGTGGGGTTTTTATATGAGAATAAAGGGGCCGGCCCATTCGAGGCCCAAACCCCCTCATATTTACTATATTTTCTTATAGCCATAAAGCCCACTTAAATGTTTGTAGAAACATAATTTTATCAAATACCGATGGAATTATTCATTATTAATTTAAAATTCCAAAATTTGTAAAATTATTTGCATATTCAAATAAAACTTCTAATTTTTAAATTTGAATTTTATAATATCAACTTTATTTATTTTGAGGGAATTTTTAACATAATTGGCATTATATAAGTTACTTTATCAGTTACCCGTTGGGACAGGGTTTTCTGAACTACAGATTGAGAGCTAAGTCGATTGATTTTCTAATCAATCATGACTAATCCCTAATAAATTATAATCCTAATTATAAGATCCCTAAATAAAGATACTAACCTGATGTACCAAAAGTGACCGATTACACAGTCTCCCCATGCCAGAAAAAATTTCATCCCGAAATTCGATTCCTCTGATCTTAGCTTTGGATCCGTCTGTGAATAAGTGAGGATACTTGTTTTTCATAAAATCCACCCTTTCCCATGTGTACTCCGGTCCATTCCTTGAAGTCCAATGAATTTTTACAATCGGGATGTTGTTTCGCCTCAACTGCTTGACTTTTCTACCTAAGACTTCTATCGGTTGCTCAACGAAACGCAAATGGTCATTAATGTGCACCTCTTCCAGTGGTAGAAGCAGTGTTTCATCAGTTAAACACTTTTTGAGGTTTGATACATGAAATGTATTATGAATGGTGCTTGACTCTTGTGGCAAATCCAACTTATATGCCACTGGTCCAACTCTTTCAGTTATTTCAAATGGACCAATATATCGGGGACCCAATTTGCCTCTTTTCCCAAAATGCATTATTCATTTCCAAGGTGAGACTTTCAAAAGTACTTTATCTCCTTTTTGGAATTCCAATGGTCTCCTCCGATTATCCGCATAACTTTTCTGACGATCTCTTGCGGCCTTGAGTCTATCTTTGATAATTACAATTTTGTCAGTAGTTTCCTGAACTGCATCGGGTCTAGTTAATTGCCGATCATCGACTTCTAACCAACTAAGTGGCGATCTGCATTTACGTCCATATAATGCTTCATATAGCGCACACTGAATAATGGCATGATAGCCGTTATTGTACGCAAATTCAACTAAGTGATTGCCAAAATCTTGACGTAAATCGACTGTCTCTATCTGATATGATGGAAAGAGGTACCCCATGCCGGGTGATGATTTCATTTATGTAAATTTGAGCCAACTTCTCCATCTTATAATCCTCCCGAATCCGCAGAAAATGAGCATATTTCGTCTGTCGATCTACGATTACCCAAATTGTATCATGCCCTCTTCCAGTTCTGGGCAACTTAGTTATGAAGTCCATTGATATTTGTTCCCACTTCCACTGGTGAATCTCAGGTTGCTGAAGTAGACCAGATGGTTTTTGGTGTTCAGCCTTGACCATTGCACAAGTTAAACACTTATTCACATACAAGGCAATGTCTCTCTTCATTCCAGGCCACCAATAGTGTTCCCTCAATTCCTTATACATTTAATCTACTCGTGGATGAATTGAATATTTTGATCGATGGGCTTCATTCAGAATTATGGTTCTAAGATTGCCTATCTTAGGAATCCAAACCTTGTTTCCTAGATAATTTACTCCATCAGCCTTCAATTGAAACTTAGTTTCCATATGGTGTAGGGTCTCATTTTTCAAATTCTCTTCTTTCAATGCCTCTTTTTGATCTTGGAGAATTTGTGCTTTCAGACTCGTGGTTTCTATTGCTCCCAAAGCTCGTACCCTTGTTGGCTTCGCTTTTTCCTTTCTGCTCAAAGCATCAGCTACTACGTTAGCCTTGCCTGGATTGTACTTAATTTCACAATCATAATCACTGAGCAATTCAATCCATCTTCTTTGCCTTATATTTAACTTTTTCTTATTGAAGATGTGTTGAAGACTTTTGTGATAAGTGAACACAGTGCATTTGGTACCGTATAGGTAATGCCTCTAAATCTTACGTGCAAATACCACATCTCCTAATTCTAGATCATGTGTGGTATAATTCTTCTCATGCACTTTGAGTTGTCTTGAGGCATATGCAATGACTTTATCTTTTTGCATAAGTACGTATCCCAATCCTTGATGTGATGCATCGCAATATACCACAAAGTTTTTCGAACCTTCTAGTACTGATCGAATAGGTGCATTGCACAGTCTATTCTTAAGAGTTTCAAAGGTTGCTTCTCTCCCTAAACAAATTTCTTGTCTTTCTGTGTTAAGGCTGTGAGTGATTGCGCAATTTTTTAAAAACTCGCAATGAATTGCCGATAATAGTCTGCCAAACCAAGAAATTGACGTATTTATGTCGGGGTGTTCGGAGTTTCCCATTTCTTAAGGGACTCAATCTTCGCATGGTCTATATGAATTCCTTTTTTATTGACCACATGACCATGAAATTGTACTTCACGAATCCAGAATTCACATTTGGAGAATTTTGCATACAATTTTTGGTCCTTAAGTAACTCCAATATCAATCTTAGATGTTGCTTATGATCTTTCTTGCTTCTTGAATAAATTAGTATATCATCTATGAAGACAATTACAAATTTATCCAAGTATGGTCTGCAAACCCTATTCATTAAATCCATGAAAATAGCCGGGGCATTGGTTAATCCGAATGGCATAACCAAAAAGTCATAATGGCCATACCGAGTCCTAAATGTTGTTTTAGAAATGTCGTCTTCTCGAATTCTCACTTGATGATATCTGGATCGAAGGTCAATCTTTGAAAAGTATACATCACCTCGAAGTTGGTCAAATAAGTCATCAATCCTAGGAAGAGGATATCGATTCTTTATGGTCAACTTATTAAGCTCCCTATAGTCAATAGACATCCGCATCGATCCATCTTTCTTCTTGACGAACAAAACTGGTGCACCCCATGGTGATAAACTAGGTCTTATCAATCCTTTATCTAGCAATTCCTGGAGTTGTCCCGACACCTCTTGCACCTCCGATGAGGCTAATCGATATGGTGCCTTGGCCACTGGGGCAGCTCCCAGAATTAAATCGATACCGAACTCGACTTGTCTTGGTGGGGGTAATCCTGGTAGATCCTCAGGAAATACTTCCAGAAACTCCCGAACTACAGGGAAGTCTTTGATACTTCTTCCTTTAACCTTCCTATCTACAATATGTGCCAAAAATGCATCATAGTTCTTCTTTAAGTATTTATGCATCTTTATGCATGACACGATCTTAATTTTCTAATCAGGCCCCTCTCCTTGAATTATAAGTGCTTCTCCTTCTTCTTGAGGAATTTGGATAATCTTTTCCAAACAAACTATTTCAGCTCAGTTTTTAGATAACCAATCCATGCCTATAACTATATAAAAACTTCCAAACTTAATCGAAATAAGATCTATACTAAAATCCTTCTATGCTAAGCTTATAGTGCAACCCATGATTATATCTCTGATATTAATTTCTTGGCCATTGGCAAACTCTATTATATAGTCTTCCTTCATCCTTTGAGATTTTAAATTAATCCTTGGCCTAAAGTCTAGTGATACAAAACTTCTATCAGCTCCTGAGTCAAATAGTACCGATGCGAATTCATTATCTAAGAGACATGTACCTGTAACCACATTAGGATCATGCCTGACCTCCCTTGCTCCAATTTCAAATGCTCGGCCATGTGCTTGACTTTCAGAGTTTCCTCAATTGGTTGGTCGGGTTTGATTAACATTCATTCCTTGCTTCCTCTTCGAACATACATTTCTCATATGATCCGGGCTCCCACATTCAAAACATAATCGCTTTCGACAATCTTTTGTGGAATGGCCCCCTTTGTGGCACCTTTGACAAATAATACAATTTCCCCAATGTGGGAATTTACATTTATTACACTTAGGCTTGCTTTATGGATTCACCACCTGAGTCTGGACTCCAAAGTTCCCTACTCTTGTCAAACTTATTCCCAAATCTCTGGTTTCTCAGTTCTCCCACCTTTCTTTTACCTTTATTGAACTCTCCAGACCGAATTGCATTATTGGTGAGTTTGGTTGCAATATCTATTGCCTCCTAAAGGGTCCTTGGGTTTGCCGAGGTAATATTTCCTCGGATCTCTGCAGACAAGCCCCATATATACCTTTCTATTCGAACCTCTTCGGGTGTCACCAGATGTGGCACTAAATTGGCTAACTCATGGAACCATTTAGTGTAGGCAGCTATTTTTTCCTACTTCATTTCAAGGTTCCATAACTCCATTTCCAACTTTTGAAGTTCACTTCTTGGACAATATTCGTTCTTTAATAGTTTCTTGAATTCTTCCCATGAGAGTTGATTAGCTGCTTCGCGACCCCTAGTCTGAACTAATGTGTTCCACCACGTCAAAGCTCTGCCTTGCAATAAACACGCAACATATTCTACTTTGTTTGCTTCTAGGCATTTGCTGATATGGAGAACATACTCCATGCTTTCAATCCAGGTCAACAATCCTACGGCTCCCTCATTTCCATGAAATTCTTTCAGATTGCAGGATCTGAAGGATTTATAGGTGCATTCCAGATGTCCTAGGCTCAGAACTGGTAGGCTGATTAACATTCAGTCCCGCAGCCACCTGACTGACTATAATGGGTAGCGCAACCAAGAGTTTCTCTAACATGAGTCGTGCAACCACTGGGTTTTCTCTTCTTGGCGGAATCTTCTATAGTATGATAAAAAGGAAGTCCCATTATTTTCATGGCGATATTACGGATACTAATTTCTAATCAACAGGATGATGCATAGGATATGATATCATTAGAGCAGTCTTATGATCATCTGAATATTTCATATTCATCCAAAATTCATTACATTCAAACGACTTCAAAAGATACTAAAGGGTTTTCCAAAAGATTACAATCTCTCAAAACAAATGTTAAGCTTTCAACGAAAGAGTAGTGATCCTATCACTAAACATTGCTTCTAGAGCAGCATCTAGCAGATAAGCACTCCTAGTGCTAGTATCAACAGTACACTTGCCATTAAACATCTATACAATCTTCTTATTCCGCGTCTTGTGGCGACGACAACATCGGAGTTCCTTATCATTCGCTGGTGATGCATCTCCATCACATCGGACAGGTTGTTCAAAATGTGATGATGATATCCCAGCTGGGTCTGGTGGGTTTGAGTTTCCACTGCAATTCTCTACACCCATTCTCGTTCCTCTAAAGTCATGCCCTGGGTGTAAGAGACAGGTATCCCAGTCACCAATCTAGAGTCTCCACTCCTGGTTTGAGTTTGGGATGCCTCTCTTCTGGTTCTACTTGAGTTTTCGAAAGTTACCCTTCGGGGGTAGTGCTACACTTTTCCTTGTCGTGACCCTAATCCTTGAGCCATGAAACGTTTGAGGTGGTAGATCAGGTACTGATTTTGATGGTGGTAAAACTGAAGCAGATGATAAAGCAAGCGTTGGTTGCTAAGTCCAAGTCATATGGGTCAACATCTTCATTGGTTGGTATGCTCCTTCTAGATCGACCAATCGCGTACCCAGATTCGTCCAATGAATATTCACTAGATGATGACATAGTGATCTGTCATATTGGCAAACTTAATTACTATTCACATCATCAATAATGCTCTTAAGGTTAAGACGAGAGTTGCTACAGTAAAAGCATATGGGTAGAAAACAAGTTAGAGCTTCTGAATGACAAGAGCCTCTGGTTGACAAGAGCCTCTGGTTGCATTACCAGAGCTTCTGGTCGAGATTCCCATACTTGGAACATTTGACTATTAGCTCAACGATCTCTAATTTAATCTTTATAACAATCCATTGAATCTCTTGGTTCATCGATCTCAGATTCCTCATGTATGGTAAACCGATTAATCGCCTTCCGTCGATCTCTAGTTCCTCATACTTTGCAAACCGATGGATCGCCTTCCATCGATCTCTGGTTCCTCATACTTGGCAAACCGATGGAT
>NW_020200637.1:41692-45081 GCF_001531365.2 Cynara cardunculus var. scolymus
TTGGCAAACCGATGGATCGCCTTCCATCGATCTCTGGTTCCTCATACTTGAAAAACCGATGGATCGCCTTCCATCGATCTATGGTTCCTCATACTTGGCAAACCGATGGATCGCCTACCATCGATCTCTGGTTCCTCATACTTGGCAAACCGATGGATGGCCTTCCATCGATCTCTGGTTCCTCATACTTAGCAAATATTTTCTTCTCATAGACCATAACCTGTGGTTCTTCCAACCAGAGCCTCTGGCTCCCGAAATCAAGCCAACTAGAGCTTCTGATCGCTCTTCACTTAAATAACGGTCATTCAATCAAATCTAGAACACAGGGCTCACTTCCTATGTCAAGGCAAATCTTACCTAAAGTGTAGTGCGAATTCTTAAATACAGAGACTATAGAGACTAGGTCCTTTATCCAGGTTCTGCTACCAAGTGTTCAAATACAAAGTTGACCCTCTGGTCGAATTAGTGCTCTCTATAACTTGCTTCACTTTACAACCAGAGCTTCTAGTTAATCTAAGGCGATGGATATTCAAGATTCATGCAAACACACACGATCATACTTTTCAGGTGTTAAGTTAAATTTGAGCAAATTTCAAACTCAATCGATTGGAATCTTTTATCATAATACTTAAGTTAAACATAGATGATCAGGCTCTGTTTAATTTAAGTATAATAATATAACATTCAACCTCTGGTTATACTAGTGATATTGCTTTGAAAAATATTTAGTTATAGTTTGGTTTTCAGAAAACCGGTGTTCTCTATAACTGAGGCTCTGATACCAAATCTGTCACACCCCACCTAAAGTGGAAACACGAGGCATAACAGGTAAGCATTTCATAGCTCCAATCGATAGATAACACTTCTAAGTACAAAATCCAAAGAGCCTTACAACATCATTGAGTTTACAGGTCACGACGAAAAGTTTATTTACAGACAAAAGTTTCTACAGCTTGTGAACAGATGATAACGAAAGATGCTTCCAAAAACTTCCATTCTTTCTTAATTTCCTAAAAAGGCATGAAACATAAAATGACGTCAACTACAAAGAGTTGGTGAGTTCACGGATTTTCAAATGCACACAAATATTTACCATCCACAAAACACAATTTGCAAACTATTTCACAACATGCACATTATAAATGTAAATTTTCCATGCTGAAAAACTTGAGACGCTACAAAGCCTTATCTGACCAATGTGCCCCATTAATTCACGAACTACCATAAGTGGCCCGTTCACTCACTAAGGTACCACGGTTCGTTTTAGTAATACTTCAGCGGTGGCCCTTTCGCACACATGAGTAGAATATTACAACCTTAGGTAATGTGCACCCTTTTCTGGGTGGGACTGTCAACACAATAGCGACCATTCACAATTACCATGGCCCGGGGACGTGCCCGAGTTAACTAGTAGCGTGTACGGACGGAGACTTATTGCAATATCCTCTCAAGCACATCAATTTATCATTTATAAGTAGTGCATATAATTCAAATATTTCATGAATATCACGACATTTGACTAAGCAGTTCCTTAGTTCATTAGTTTTACAACTAAAAACAACATAGTTTGCATTCTTTCATGCTTTTTCCCCTAGTTAAAATATAGTTTGGTTATTCTCATGCTTTTCCCCCCAGTTAAATAACTAAAAGCATTAAAAAGTGGGGCCGTGAAAACTCACAAGTTTGATTATGAATATTCAATAAAATGACGTCTGAAGCTTTCAATGTCCGCCCTACTTTCCTAAACAGATCAACATCCAGAATTTAGATCACTTGTGGGTTCTTGACAAAGATAAAGTTAAGTTGCATCTCATTCAATGCCATCGGGTTTTTTTTATAAATTAAAGTTGATATTTTATTATTTATTCTAAAAATAGTCCAAAAATTATATATTAAAAGAAATCAAAATCCTTTACTCAAAAGCTGATTTTTGGACAGGTTATAAATTCTGTTTCAGGTATTTTTGGGTTTCACAAATCAATATAAATATGAATCTTCCAAAAGTTATTTTATGTCCAACTTTTCACATCATCCAAAATAATGAGATCAGCCGACTSTTCCAAATATCAAGAAATTTCAGTGGGTTTAAGTTACTCATTATTACCCTACAATCTTGAATTATACATCCCCCAAAACAGATTGTACACTCCTCGAGTGACAGCCATTTGGGGTCTTAACTCATCATTTTCCAAAGATTTTAACCCTATTTTCAAACTACCAAAAACAGTTAGCCTTCAGAAATTATTTTCCGATTTCATTAAATTTTGAAGATGCACAAATCGATTTGGGATGCATGCAAGATTCTTCCATACTTCAAAACATATCTTTACATGATCGGACTTCGCATGCAAAGGGGCTTTCTCCTACATTTTTAAAAATCACAGAACATGGATCATGGACTATCATCCTTTTTCAAGACATTCTCATGTCTTTGATGGATAATCTCCCCTCTTTAACTCTCCAGAATTTTAACTAAAAGGCCAAGAAGTAGGAGTAGGAGGATGAAAACTTTTGTTATTTTACAAGGGTAAGATAACTAGGATCATACCTTTGTCTTAAAATCTTGAATATTCTTCAAAGATTGACAGAATTTTCCTGAAGACTTGCTTAAAGGAATCGGCTGGAGGGTGGTTTGTTTTAGAGAGAGATTAGAGAGATGAAAAGCTTAGGCTGAGAGAGTTTGGAAATGAGAGGTTTTCAAAAGATGTGGGGTATTTATATGAGGATTTTAAAGAAGGAAATGGGCTGGCCTCTAAAGGCCCAAACCCAAATAAAACTATTATTTTTCTTAATATGAATAAACCCACTATATAATTTACCCAAAAATAAAATGACACTATTAATTCCAAAACTCCACATTTTGATAAATTATGTGGACATTCAAATGAGACTTTTGTATTTTAATTTAAAAGTTTATAATATCAACTTTATTTTATTTGGAGCATTACTAAAATATTTGGCATTACACAAGTTAACTTTATCGGTTACCCATCGAGGCGTGATTTTCCGAACTAAACTTGGGAACTAAGCCAGATGAACTCTAACCACCATGACTAGATCCTAGTAAATTTATAATTCCAAATATAGGATCTATAATAAGGTGCTAACCTGAGGCTCAGAAATGACGGAATGTCACAGTCTCCCCATGCCAGAAAAATTTTATCCCGAAATTTATTCGTCAATCTAGATCATGACTCGTTTGAGAACAAGTGAGGATATTTGTTTTTCATGAAATCTTCTCTTTCCCACGTGTACTCCGTTCCATGCCTCTAAGTCCAATGAACTTTTACAATTGGGATTTTGCTATGCCTCAATTGCTTGACTTTATTGTTGGATCTGATTTCAACTTTGGTATTGATCTAACACTCTAAAACAATTGAAGTGCAGCG
>NW_020200637.1:45776-52481 GCF_001531365.2 Cynara cardunculus var. scolymus
TGGATAGTCGTCTACAACATATTGCAAATCAGTCTTGACAGTCTTGTAGACCTTGAATATCCATTCCCTGAATGAGACTTGTATTTTGATAATCTCCAGAAGGTCCATTACTTCATCCGCACTTATTCGCCCTTTATGCACCTCTACCACCACCAAGTTGACAACCATTTGAGGGACTCTATTGAATACTTGTGCACCTCCTTCGGATCAAAGAATCTTAGGATCTCATCCTTATCCAAGAAAACAAACCCAAAGATGGGATTGTGGATAATAGTGTTGGGATGGAACCTGTGCAGCCAAATGGGTCTGTTCTTTGGAGGAGAAATCTTCAGCTCTGGCTGGGCCAACCTCATCGCAATATCGAAGTCTTTATGGCTGTAGAATTTAACTTGAGCATGCATTACCTCTATCAGCCTTCTGAGAGAAATCGAGTAGCTTGACCTCCTCTCCATATACTTGTTCAGGTTCTTGTGCAAGAGGATTAGATCAAATACACACAGATTGTGGAGGTCAACATCTGTAAAAGTGTAGAGGTTGCCATCATCCCTCTTCACTGTATATTGAGTGTATAGAATGGTCTTCTTCAGCATGGTGCGCGGAGAGATGGTTTCTAGCGAACGAATAACATGCTCTGAAAAGACCTGCTTTGGTGGCTTGGTGAGTTTATGAAGTGAAATTTTTCTTCAGCAGAGGGCATTCCAGTTAGCTCTGGATCGTATGGGGGCTCTATGTCCATGAATGAGTAACGCCACCACAGAATCTCTTCGACAGTGGTTACGAGCTTTGTACGCATCTTCTACGTAGGAATCTTGTTCATCGAATCAATAATTTCAGAGACCCTCCCCACTGTGGTAGACTCTGGCATTCCTGTGTCTTCTTCGAGTATAGGCCTCTAGGTAGACTCCTCTGGTAAGATTGGCTTGACTGTTCCTACCAGAGCGTCGAACGTACCCGTGGATGTTTCTTTAGGTATCTTTGCAAGTTTGGAAGAGCCTTCTCCAACTTTGGGGATGGGAGCTCTGCCTTGCTTCATCTGAGCGTCTGCCAAAGACGCCTTGAGGGCTTGAACCAAATCAAGGTCGTCGTATTCATCTTCATTGATATCCTCCAGTGTCTCAGAGCTAGACCCTTTCTTTGGCGACTCCTCTACCACTTTACCCTTGCCTTTCCCCGTAGGCTCTGAAGATTTTTCTTTGGAGAATAGGGCTGCAGCAGAGTCCACTATTTTCAGTGGTTTGGCAGAGGTTGATTTCTTTGGCTCTGTCTTCTTCTCCCCCTCATGACGATGGTGTTATTGCCTCCTTGATCATCATGGATCTGAGTAACCTTTGCCTTGCACGAGGTAAGGGGAGCCTTCTTCAAGCGCCTGAGTACTCTGGAGGCCTCCTTCTCCATCTTCTTTATTACCATTTCAGCATTCAGAATGGCGGTGTTGATATCAATCTCTGTGGCCCATTTCATTTTAGAGATGCATTGATAGATTTTATTTCAGAATGAGTCACCTTCTTTGACGAGTTGCTTCGTGCAGTCTCTGATGGATTTATTAGTAGCTCAGGCCTCTTTGAGAAGATGGTCGTGGTGTTTCTGCACGGTCTCTCCGAGGGCCTCAACCATTGCGTCTATCTCTCTGCGAGTGGCTAGATGGTTAATGTTAGCCCTGGAGGATGAGGAGTCAATGCCAACAGTGATCGCAGAGGAGAACATCTCTTTGATTTCATTCTTGAAGGCGGAGTAGTCCGTGTAGCCGGTGGAAACTATGTCTGCAGCGTATTGGGCGGCGACCTCTGTCAGTTCTGTCTTTAGAGTGTTGATGGAAGAAGGATTGAGAGACAGCATGCTGAAGGATTCTGTGAGATCATCCTTTTTGAGGACAGAGCTCTGAGGGCTGATAAGATCGCCTTGAGTTTAGAAGTTGTAGAAGTCAACTCCTTCAGAGCCTCTATTGGAGGTGTAAGAGCCTCTGTCGCTGGAGAGGAGGAGAACAAGCTTTTCAACTCATCCAACCTATGGAATACCGTTGTAGCGAAGGTTTGCAACTCTTCCTTTGTCACATAGGCACTCGGGGAACCTAGATCACCAACACATGGTGACCTAGTAGCCTTGGAGTGTAAGGCGCCCTCAGTGACCGATTTGGCGTTGTCATCTCGGGGACTTCCAACAGATCCTCGAACATCCCCAATTGGAGAGCCTACCGGTGTTCTGTTGATTTCGTGCCTAATAGGTTTAGAGCCTAATTTGGCAGAGGGATCGAGTGGAGACTTTGGGCGTTCTAGACCCATAGCCTCGGTGATTCTTTTGCATGCCTCTGAAGTATGACTGGGTGGTTCACTCACGTGTGGAGTGGCAATGGATGCCTCTCTTGGTTGTGTCGAATCTTTGGGCGAATAGACTCTTATGATAAAACTACCATCCTTTTGAGAGGATGATGGAGTAGAATATGGTTCCCGGTTTGTGTATTCGACAGAGGATGAAAGAATGTCCTCTACGAGGTTGGTTGGTTCAGGGTTCAGCGTGTGCATGCTTTCTTCAATAGGGGTTCCCTCTAGAACAGGATCCCTATACATGTGGGTTGCACAGGGAGGGAGGCTTGGATGTGTGCCTTCGGCATCTTTTTCACCCTCTTCAAACTCCACTTCTTCCTCTTCGTCGTCTAATACGACTTCTGTCCCCAAACTTACCACCTCTGTGGGCGCTGTAAAACTCTGTTGGAGATTGAAGATTATATCTTGGATTTGCTCAGTAGGGGACTCTTCTAGAACAGCTTTGTGCAACCTTCTGCGCTTAGGTACAGCCTCTGTCTGGCCTTCTTGAATTTCAGCCTCTGTGACCTCAACCTCTGTGTGTTGGGCCTTCTTTGATTTCTTCTTTTTGAGTTTTGGCAGAGGACTGTTTGGACCCTCTTCTTCTACGGGTCTCTTTTTCCCTTTCTTTTTCTCAGAAGGATCGACATCCTTGTGAGTCTTCTTAGACTTCTTTGGCCTTCGTTGGGGACTACTAACTACTCTCGGTCCTTCCTGACTCAGCTTCCTTGCCTCTGCAGGCTCCTCCAATCTTCCCTCAACTCTCATTTTGTGCACTTTCTCACCTACGGGGATACCTATTCGTGTAGGGGTTTCAGGGACGGGCTCTGGCCTCCTGTATCCATGTCTATAAGCCTTCCTATCTCCTTTGCTAAGGTACTTGATCATATCTTTCGATAATGGCCTCGGGCTTCTGTAACCTAGCTCATGCTCTGTTGGATGAAACTTCTTCATTGGGTATGAGCGAGCATTTGGGTCTGCAGAGGGTAGCTTCTCTGCAATCATGTCTCCAAAGACCAAGCCAAAGAACCTCTGTAAGATCAAGTTTGGGTRATTGAGGTCTTCCTTGGCTTTCTTCTGTGCTTTTACCTACGATTTCTCACCCCGTTGAGTAGCACATTTCTTCTTGAATAGGCCCACCATATCATCAAAGATGAGTTGTGCGTAATCCAGGGGCAAGTTGAAGTATATTCCATAGACTATGGAGAGCATGGCATGAGATGCTTGATCGTGGCTGCCGACCTTCCCCATTAAGCAACAATTGATGATTGAAAACAGAGTATTCCACATAGGAGGAAGGCCCTTCCTCTTGAATTCAGTCCGTTTGACGATTTTCGTCTTTGCCATGTATGAGTGGAATTTGAGGAATTCAATCAATTCCGTATATGTTGGAGTTGGTGCAAAGGCATCCAAATGAAGATCGTCCAGAGTAGGTAAGTGCAGGGCAACACGAAGGGTCTTGACGTTCATCTCCATTGGTACGAGGGATTTAACTATTGGGTGTGACACACAGCCTATTATGCTTAATCCAGCATCTTTCAGGGTGCAGATGTACGAACTGAGAAGAAATTGGGTGAGATAGGTTTCAGGTGTAGGTTTTGTTGCAGTAAGTACGTAATAGATGGGGTGGTTGCGAAGGATTTCCAATAGTGGATATGTGTATTCCGGGAAGCCATTTGGGGATGGAGCGAAGTAGTAGTTGTTAGGTTTCTTTACCAGCATCACTTTCTCATATCAATTCTGTAAAAACGATATGGCATGAGAGGTCAGTGCCTGAGATTGGTTCACTTCATCATTGCTTGGGTTGTTTTTGGATTGAGGGGAGGCGGATGTTGAGCTTGAAGACATAGTTGCAGGTTGTCGGAAAGCTTGAGATTTTGCTGGAGGAGTATTTAGAGAAGTGATGGGGTTTATAATGGGGGGAAGAGTACTTATAGTGAAGAATTTTGAAAGTGAACTGTTTATTTGGCTATATATCGTGATGAGTGGCTTATGGGAGAGACGAATCAAAATATGTCATGTGGTGTTGGGAAGACGCACGATTGATGACGTGCGCCCCCGTTTCTGACACGCGCGTGGTCAACTTTAACCCTTATCCACAGAACCACACGCACCATATCAATAATATAAAACTATAGAAGAGTTTTATCAGAAGCCTAAGGGTAACAGAGCTTATGTGATATGTGCAGGGCCTTCTAACATGTTACACCTTTGTATACCTAAACGGTTTGAAAATCCTCAGAGAGATGAGCACTTGCTCAGTTCAAACCCACAGAGCCTCTGAGAGTTATCAGAAAGGGTCTGTGTAAAGAATTTTGTGATGAAAAACATTTTGCTTCTTCAATAGGTTTTATTCCTTTTAAGCATATACTCCCCCTCAAACCTTGCATATCTCTGTGAGGTAAACCTGCTAACTAAGAAAACAAGTGAAGGTTAACCAAGAAGTAAAACTATATACAAAAAGAGATTATTAAAAGTAAGACATTCAACATTTAGAACTCTGAGCATGCCATTCCTATTTTTTCAATAAGAAAGTTAAATCTTTTCTCATCAAGGGCTTTTGTAAAGAGATCAGCCAATTGAAATTCAGATTTGACAAAGTATAGTTCGACATTACCTTCTTCTACATGATGTTTTAAGAAGTGGTACCTTATATCGATATGCTTTGTTTTTGAATGTTGCACAGGGTTGGCTGATATTGCAATTGCGCTCTTAGAATCACARAGAATGGGGATCTTGTCAACAGAGTAGCCATAATCGCGTAGCTGAGTCTGCATCCACAGAGCTTGTGAGCAACAACTTGCAGCGGCTACATATTCAGCCTCTGCCGTGGAAGTTGATACACAATTATGCTTCTTTGAAGACCAACTAACAAGCTTTCCTCCAAGAAATTGACAGCTTCCAGAGGTGCTCTTTYTGTCGATTTGACATCCACCATAGTCTGAATYGGTGTAAGCCACGAGATCAATGTTGGAGTGCATAGGATACCAGAGTCCCAGAGTTGGTGTCTTCTTTAAATATCTTAGGATTCTCTTCACTGTACTCAGATGGGATTCTTTGGGGTTTTCCTGATACCTAGCACAAATGCATGTTGAAAACATGATATCATACCTACTTGTAGTGAGATATAGCAGAGAGCCAATCATACCTCTATAGAGTTTGCACTCTACAGAAGGACCATTTATGTCTTTATGAAGCTTCTGGCCAGGGGCCATTGGTGTCCTCATGGGAGAGGCATCATGCATCTTGTACTTCCTCAAAAGGTCATGGACATATTTAGATTGATTGATAAAGATTYCTTCAGAGGATTGYTTGACTTGTAGACCTAAGAAGAAGGTGAGCTCTCCCATCATGCTCATTTCAAACTCACTCTGCATCAGAAACTCAAACTCTTTGCACAATGAAACATTAGTTGAACCAAAGATTATGTCATCAACATATATTTGTACAAGCATAATATCATCATTTTGTTTCTTATAGAACAAAGTAATGTCAGTTGTACCTATGTGGAAACCATTTGTAGTAAGAAAGGTAGACAAGCGTTCATACCATGCTCTGGGAGCCTGTTTAAGGGCATACAGAGCTTTGTCTAGGAAATAGACATGGTTAGGATACTTCTCACTTTCAAACCCAGGTGGTTGCTTGACATAGACTTCTTCTTTGATTTTGCCATTCAAGAACGCTGAGTTCACGTCCATTTGAAACACCTTGAAGCCTCTGTGAGCAACATATGCCAGAAAGATGCGAATTGCTTCTAGTCTTTCCACAGGGGCAAAGGTTTTCTCATAGTCGATGCTCTCCTCTTGGCAGTACCCTTTGGCTACTAGTCTGGCCTTGTTTCTCACAACCACACCTTGTTCATCCTTTTTGTTGCGAAAAACCCACTTCGTGCCTATTGCAAACTTTCCATTTGGCAGAGGTACAAGAGTCCGTACATGGTTTCTGTCAAACTGAATGAGCTCATCTTGCATAGCATCAACCCAAAAGGGATCTGCTAAAGCCTCTGCCACTGTTTTTGGTTCAATTTCACTTTCAAAACAAGCAAATAAGCAGAAATTTGCAGTGGCTCGTGTCTTCATACCATGAGAAGGTTCTCCAATGATTTGATATTGTGGATGGCTTTTGGTCCACTTAGTAACATGTGGTGGCTGAACAGTGGATATTGTTTCTTGAAGAGTTTGAGATTGAGATTGAGATTGAGATGCGGAGTCTGGGACTTGTTCTAGATCTTGAATTGAAGTGAGGTCTGTAGGACTTTCTGTTTAGGTAGCTTCTGGTGTAGAAGCTTCTGCGGAAGGTGTTACAGAGGATGATGAAATGGGAGGAACTAGCTCTGTAATAGTAGTTGTGGAAGGACTAGCTCTTGTAGCTTAATCTTGACTAACAGATTCTGCAGATGTTCTGT
>NW_020200637.1:57041-59736 GCF_001531365.2 Cynara cardunculus var. scolymus
GTGGCCTTCATTGACATGGTCAAATGCATCCATTCATTTCCAAGACTTTTCAAGAACATAGAGTTGTTGTCTTCTGTAGTTCTCACCACTCCATATCTCTTGCAATTGCTAATTAGGGTATTGAACCTAGAGTATGTGTCTGACAGGGATTCACCCTCCTTAGCCTTGAAGCTATGATATTCATCAATACAAATGGCTCGGTTGTTCTTGAGAGACTTTTTCCCTCCTTCGTTCCGTTTCTCCAATTCTACCCAAATATCCATGGATAGATGGCAGTGATCAATACATTTGAAAATCTCATGAGGAATAGCCATGATTAACAGCCTTTTACATTCGCTTCCCAATTCAACCAATACCTTTTCTTCATCGCTCCAGTTTGCAATTGGTTTTGGCTCATAGTGCTCAGGAACTTCGGGGGTTGTACCAGTTTCTGGAACTCGTGGAATCAAATTCATTGGCACGTAAGGAGGATTGGAGAGAAATTCACAAATTCTGGGGTGAATTCCCTCTAGGAAGTTGATCATGTGCACTTTCCATTGAGGGTATTCCTCTCGGATAAGTATGGGAGGTTTGGATTGAGATCCAGTACTCATGAACGAGGTATTACCCATGTTCGCCATTGAAATTTGAAGAAAAAATAAGAACAAGATGAAACTGATTCAACAGCGAGTGAAACAGGGTAAACTGAAGAAAATGGTGTTCTAGGAATCACAGATTAATACCAAAAGCAGAATTAATTGAATTAGAATTCAAAACCCGCTCTGAAACCAATTGTTGGATCTGAATTCAACTTTGGTAATGATCTAACACTCAAAACAAGCTCTAAAACAATTGAAGTGCTGCGGAAGTATTAATAAGAGCAAAACAGAGTGACTAAGTGATTAGAAATTCTAAACATACCAAGAACACACAGACTTAATGAAGAATATGAATACAAGAAGATTGCTCCAAAGGTTTTTCAATTGATTCAATTGAAAATTTTGACGATTACAATACTGGAAGCACCACCAATTACAAAGGTCCTATCTGCTATTTATACTAGTTCCTAATGACCTTAGTGACAAGATTTTGATGCGTGTCTTCATCTGAGTCGTCTAAATAAAGTCGATTATTCCCTAGTCACGTGAAAAGCACATGTGGCCAACAACCTTTGAAAACAGATAGAATAGAAATTTCACAAAAGAACAAATCCGCAGACCCTCTGTGAGCCATCTCAGAGGCTCTACTGTAAATGACTTGCATGTTATTTTTGACAGAGGACCATTTTCCAGAACCTCTGTGAGACACATCAGAGGTTCTGCCACTTTTCACTTGTTAGATCAAACGGCTTCTGTTGCTAGTCCTTTGTTGTCTTCTATGGAGATAACCTTCTGTCAAGACTTACAATATACTTTTTCTATACTTTTACAAGATAGGAATAATGGAGCTAACAGTCTCCCCCTAAGTATAAAAAACTAATTGTGGACAGTTGGGTGCAAGATTTGACAAAAGGAAAAAAATACAAGAGGAGAATAATCTCATCCCCTGCAAAAATTTACATTATTGAAAGAAGTAAAAATTAAATTGTGTAGGCCTATACTATTACAAGAGATTACTCAACAGCAGAGTCTGGATAGTCGTCTACAGCATATTGCAAATCAGTCTTGACAGTCTTGTAGACCTTGAATATCCATTCCCTGAATGAGACTTGTATTCTGATAATCTCCAGAAGGTCCGTTACTTCATTAGCCCTTATTCGCCCTTTCTGCACCTCTGCCACCACCAAGTTGAACATCCATTCGAGGGACTCTGTTGAATACTTGTGCACCTCTTTCGGATCGAAGAATCTTAGGATCTCATCCTTATCCAAGAAAACAAACCCAAAGATGGGATTGTGGATAATAGTGTTGGGATGAAACCTATCCAGCGAAATAGGTCTGTTCTTTGGAGGAGAAATCTTCAGCTCTGGCTGGGCCAACCTCATCGCAATATCGAAGTCTTTCTGGCTGTAGAATTTAACTTGAGCACGCATTACCTCTATCAGCCTTCTGAGAGAAATCGAGTAGCTTGACCTCCTCTCCATATACTTGTTCAGGATCTTGTGCAAGAGGATTAGATCAAATACACACAGATTGTGGAGGTCAGCATCTGTAAAAGTGTAGAGGTTGCCATCATCCCTCTTCACCGTATATTGAGTGTACAGCACGGTCTTCTTCAGCATGGTGCGCGGAGAGATGGTTTCCAGTGAACGAATAACATGCTCTGAGAAGACCTGCTTTGGTGGCTTGGTGAGTTTAGTGAAGTGAAATTTTGCTTCGGTAGAGGGCATTCCAGTTAGCTCTGGATCGTATGGGGGCTCTGTGTCCATGGATGAGTAACGTCATCGCAGAATCTCTTCGACAGTGGTTACAGGCTCTATACGCATCTTCTGCGTAGGAATCTTGTTCATCGAGTCAATAATTTCAGAGACCCTCCCGACTGTGGTAGACTCTGGCGTTCTGGTGTCTTCTTCGAGTGAATAATGGTCGAGGATTTCGATCGGCTCTTCAATGAAGCGTAACTGTTCATTAATTTGAATGTCTTCCAAAGGTAGAACCAAAGATTCGTCGGCTAAACATTTCTTGAGGTTTGATGCATGAAATGTATCATGGATAGCACTAAGCTCTAGGGGCAAGTTTAGTTTGTATGCAACCGGTCCTACTCTTTCGAGTATTTC
>NW_020200637.1:59866-67822 GCF_001531365.2 Cynara cardunculus var. scolymus
CTTGAAATTCCAATGGTTTCCTTCGGTTATTAGCGTAGCTCTTCTGACGATCTCTTGCAGCTTTAAGTCTTTCTTGGATGATTGAGAGTTTGTCTGTTGTCTCCTGGATAATGTCAAGCCTAGTCAGCTGTCTGTCACCAATTTCCAACTAGGTGAGTGGGGATCTACATTTACGCCCATACAAGGCTTCGTATGGTGCGCACTAGATACTGGTGTGATAGCCATTATTGTAGGAAAATTCAACCAATGGTAGATGAGTGTCCCAACTGCCTCCAAAGTCTATCACACAGGCTCGTAACATATCCTCTAGTGTTTGGATAGTCCTTTCCATTTACCCATCCGTTTGAGGATGATAGGAAGTACTTAAGTCCAACCTCGTGCCTGGTGCCTTTTGAACTGATCGCCACAATCGTGAAGTAAAACGGCTATCTCTATCTGAGATGATGGAAATAGGTACTCCATGACGCGATACGATTTCATTGATATATAACTATGCAAGCCTTTCCGTACTAAAGTCTTTTCGAACAAGTAAGGAGTGCACGAATTTCGTAAGTCGACCCACTATAACCCAAATTGAGTCATATCCTCTCCTAGTCCTAGGTAACTTTGTAACAAAATCCATTGATATCTGATCCCACTTCCATTGGGGAATCTCTGGTTGCAGAAGAAGACCAGACGGTTTTTGATGTTCAGCTTTTACCCTTGCACAGGTTATACACCATCTTACGTACAAGGCAACGTCCTTCTTCATTCCTGGCCACCAGTAATATTCTCTTAGCTCTTTGTACATCTTATCGGTTCCTGGGTGAATTGAGTATCTTGAGCGATGTGCTTCCTCCAAAATTATTGGCCGGAGGCTGTCGTTCTTTGGTATCCAAACTCTATCTTTGAAGTAACGCACCCTATCCATTCGAGTTTCGAATTCCTTCTCTAGGTGGTGCAGGGTCTCGTTCCTCAGATTCTCCGATTTCAACGCCTCTTCTTGAGCTTCAAGAATCTGCGTTTTTAGGTTCGTTTGAACTAGCATTCCCATGGCTCGTGCCCTTGACAGTTTCACTCTTTCTTTCCGGCTTAAGGCGTCTGCTACCACGTTAGCTTTCCCTGGGTGGTACTTTATTTCACAATCATCGTCATTGAGAAGTTCGACCCATCTCTGTTGCCTCATGTTTAGCATCTTTTGATCAAGGATATGTTGAAGACTTTTGTGATCAGTGAAGATGGTGCATTTGGTGCCTTAAAGATAGTGCCTCCAAATCTTAATTGCAAATACTACTGCCCCCAATTCAAGGTCATGCATAGTATAATTCTTCTCATGTACTTTGAGTTGCCTTGAAGCATTTGCCATGACCTTATGTTTTTGCATCACCACGCATCCTAACCCTTGATGCGATGCATCACAATAGACCACCAAGTTTTCCGAACCCTCTGGTAAAGATAAAATAGGTGCATTGCATAGTCTCTACTTAAGAGTCTTAAATGCTTCTTGCTGCTTCTCTCCCTAAACAAATTTCTTGTCTTTTTGAGTTAAGGCTGTGAGTGGTTGTGTATTTTTGAAAAGTTTGCGATGAATCATCGATAATAGCCTGCAAGGCCAAGGAATTGACGAATTTCCGTCGGGGCACCTGGGGCTTCCCAACTCTTAATGGCCTCAATCTTAGAAGGATCTACTTGAATTCCATTTTCATTAACCACATGACCAAGAAATTGTACCTCACGAATCCAGAATTCACATTTGGAGAATTATGCGTACAATTTTTGGTTCTGAAGTAGTTCTAATATCATCCTCAAATGCTGCTCATGGTTCCCCTTGCTTTGTGAATAAATCAGTATATCAGGTTCTGAATGCTGTTTTGGGAATGTCCTCTTCCCGAAATCTTACTTGATGGTATCCAGATCGCAGATCAATTTTGGAAAAGTATACCGCACCTTGGAGTTGATCAAACAGATCATCGATTCTAGGAAGAGGGTATATATTCTTGATGGTCAATTTATTAAGTTCCCTGTAATCAATGCACATTCGCATTGACCCATCTTTCTTTTTAAAGGCACACACCCAAGCCCCCCTCCTAGTGCAACCCACATTACTAGGGACCCTGTTCTAGAGGGAACCCTATTGAAAAAAGCGTGCACACGCTGAGCCCTAAACCAGCAAACCTCGCAGAGGACATTCTTTGGTCCTCTGTCGAATGCACAGTCCGGGAAGCTCAATCTACTCCAACATCCTCTCAAAAGGATGGTGGTTTTACAATAAGAGTCCATTCGCCCCAGGACTCGTCACCACAAAGAGAGGCATCTGTTGCCCCTCCACACATGAGTGAACCACCAAGTTATGCTTCAGAGGCATACGAGAGATTCACAAATACCGCGGGTCTAGAACGACCTAAGTCTCCACTCGATCCCTCTGCCCATTTAGGCTCTGAACCTACTAGGCACGACATCGACAAAACACTGGTAGGCTCTCCAATTGGGATGTCCGAGGATCTGGTGGAAGTCCCCAAGATGACACCGTAAAATCAGCCACTGAGGGCGCCTTACACTCCAAGGCTACTAGGTCACCATGTGTTGGTGATCTAGGCTCCCCGAGTGCCTATGTGACGAAGGAGGAGTTACAAACCTTCGCCACAGAGGTATTCAAGAGGATGGATGAGTTGAAAAGCTTGTTCTCCTCCACACCGGCGATAGAGGCTCTTACACCTCTAACAGAGGCTCTGAAGGAGTTGACTTCCACAACTTCTGAGCTCAAGGCGACCTTATCAACCCTTCAGAGCTCTGTCCTCAAGAAAGATGATCTAACCGAAGCTTTCAGCGCACTGTCTCTCAACCCCTCTTCAATCCACACGCTCAAAACAGAATTAACAGAGGTTGCCGCCAATATGCTGCAGACTTTATTTCCGCCGGCTACACCAACTATTCTGCCTTCGAGGATGAGATCAAAGAGATGTTCTCCTCTGCGATCACTTATGGCATCGATTATTAATCCTCCAGGGCTAACATTAACCATCTAGCCACTCGCAGAGAGCTAGACGCAATGGTTGAAGCCCTTGGAGAGATTGTGCGGAAATACAATGACCATCTTCTCAAGGAAGCCCGAGCAACCAATGAATCAATAAGAGACTGCACAAAGAAACTCGTCGCAGAGGGTCACAACTTCAGAAATGAAATCTATCAATGCGTCTCTAAAATGAAATGGGCCACATAGATGGAAATCAACAATGCCTCTGTGAATGCTGAGATGGTCATTGAAAAGATGGAGAAGGCGGCTTCCAAAGTTCTAAGGCGATTGAAGAAGGCTCCCCTAACTACATGCAAGACAGAAGTCACTCAAATCCATGATGATCAGGGTGGCAATGACCCTAATCGTCATGAGGGGGAGAAAAAGACAGAACCAAAGAAGACAACCTCTGCCAAACCACTAAAAATAGTGGACTCTGCTGCTGCCCTATTCTCAAAAGACAAATCTCCAGAGCCTAAGGGGAAAGGCAAGGGTAAAGCAGTAGAGGAGTTGCCACAGAAGGGGTCAAGCTCTGACTCGCTGGAGGAGATCAATGAAGAAGAATATGATGACCCTGATCTTGTTCGAGCACTAAAGGCTTCTTTGGCAGAGGCATAGGCGAAAAAGGGTAGAGCCCCTATCCCCAGAGTTGGAGAAGGCTCTTCTTCCAAGCATGCAAAAATAACGGAAGAAACGTCCACGGGTACGTTTGACGCTCTGGTAGGAACTATCAAGCCAATCCTACAAGAGGGGTCTACTGAGAGGCGTATACTAGAAGAAGAATCTAGAACGCCAGAGTCTGCCACGGTAGGGAGGGTATATGAGATCCTTGAATCCATGAACAAGATTCCTACACAAAGGATGCGCAAAGAGCCCGTAACCACTGTTGAGGAGATTCTGCGGTGGCGTTACTCATCCTCAGACACAGAGCCCCCTTATGACCCAGAGCTTAAATGAATGCCCTCTGCCATTACAAAGTTCCACTTCTCAAAACTCACAAGGCCACCAGAGCAGGTCTTCTCAGAGCATGTGATCACTTCACTCGAAACCATTTCTCTGCGCACTATGCTAAAGAAGACCGTGATATACACTCAGTATGTGGTAAAAAGGGATGATGGTAACCTATATACTTTCACAGATGCTGACCTCCACAACCTCTGCGTATTTGACCTAATATTCCTACACAAGATCTTGAACAAATACATGGAGAGGAGATCAACATATTCGATTTCTCTCAGAAGGCTGATTGAGGTAATGTGTGCTCAAGTCAAATTCTACAGCCAGAATGATTTTGACATCGCTATGAGGTTGGCCCAGCCAGATCTGAAAATTTTTCCTCCAAAGAACAGACCAAGTTGGCTGCTTAGATTTCATCCCAACACCATTGTCCACAATCCCATCTTTGGTTTTTGTTCCTGGACAAGGATGAGATTCTAAGGTTCTTCGATCCAAAAGAGACGCACAAATATTCCACAAAGTCTCTCGAGTGGTTGTTCAACTTAGTGGTGACAGAGGTGCAGAGAGGGCATATAAAGGCGGATGAAGTGACCGACCTTCTAGAAACGATCAAGGTTCAAGTCTCTTTCAGAGAATGGATATTCAAAGTCTACAAAACCATCAAGTCTGATCTGCAATTTGCTGTGGATGATTATCCAGACTCTGCTGTGGATGATTATCCAGACTCGGTTGTGGATTAAACTCTTGTAATAGTGTAGGCCTTTACAATCTTTTAATTCGTTCATTAATGTAATTCTTTTTCAGGGGATGAGTTTAATCTCCACTTGTATTTTTTCCATTAGTCATTTCTTGCACCCATTTGTCCAAATTTACTTTTTCATACTTAGGGGGAGATTGTTAGCTTCATTATTCATCTCTTGTAAAAGTATAGAAAAAGTATTCTACAAGTCTTGACAGAAGGATATCTTCCACAGAAGACAACAGAGGACTAACGACAGAAGCCTTATATTCAAGTAAGTAAAGTGTGACAGAAGCTTTGATGTCTCTCACAGAGGTTCTGGAAAATGGTCCTCTGTCAATAAGAACATGCAAGTCAATTACAGCAGAGCCTCTGAGATGGCTCACAGAGGGTCTGCGGATTTCGTCTTCTGCGGATTTTGAATGAATTGAAAAACCTTTGAAGCAATTCTTTTGCATTCATCTTCTTCCTCATCTTGACTGTGTGTTCTTGATTTATTTACTCTGTTCTGTTCTTATTATTGTTTCCGCTGCACCTTAATCGTCTTAGAGTTCATTCAGAGTATTAGATCAATATCAAAGCTGAATTTCAGGTCCAACAACTTTTTACTCTCTTCTACTATTCATCATCTTATCCGTTCATCTACCTGGTTAATCACTCAAAGCTTCTTTGAATCTACTGTTCATCCCGTTTCTCATTAAGGTTCACTTTGATTGATCTTCTTGTTCATAATTCCATGACTTTGAATGTTTGGACTTATTCGGAATGTTTGGACTGGTTTACGATTAACTTTGAATCAAACCTAAATTGAACCATATAGGGATTAATAATAAAAATCAGGCTTAACTCTGTTAAATCGTTTCGAATAAAGTTTTTTTATGTTAATTTTTTGTTTCCTTTTGATATTTGTTTGTTTTGACCGGATTTCTCACCGGAGAAGGTGATCGGAGTTTATTCCGATCAACCTTAATCCGGTTGATCATTGTCCTGATTTAATTTTTTTTTGTTAGACTTGTTTTTTTTTGGTTGGTTTCTTTTGACCGGATATGAAATCCGGTCACCAAATTTTTTTTTTCTCTAAGTTTTTTTGTTAAGTTTCTATTTTTTTAGAAATTTTTTTATTTGTTTGTTGTTTTGTTTTAAAATTTTGAGTTTCTTGAATAATATGGGTTCTAGTATTTTAGATCTTTTACAGGTTAATGGCGGACATAAGACATCAATCTGACGAGGAATCTCACGTTCATTCGGTCAGATCCGACAATATTCCAAACCACCCGCCTAACCAACCCATACCCTCCGAAACCTTATTTCCTCAAATAAAATACCAAGAAATAAAACCTAACAACCATTCCTTCTCTTTTGTTATGCCAGCTGAATACCCAATCATCCCAGAAATACTGAAAGGACACCCCATAGCCTACACTTTATCAGCTAATTCACAAATTCCAATGGTGTATTCACAACAATTCTGGAGTACGCTTACTTTGGAAAAAGACGGTGGCACCATTTATTTTGAAGGGGAAGTTGACGAATATGTCAGTCGTCTGACATTAAAACGACTAAGGAGGATTCTCCGTCTGCCCGGACCAGGCTCTACTGGATTTGAAGATTTTGTATCAGATGAACAACTGTGCTTAGACAACAAACGGTTAGGATACTCGGCAGAGTTGACTAACCCGATACCATCCATTTGGCATTTGTTATTCTCAATTCAGAACAGATGCCTGACGTCAAAGACTGTAGGGATAGATACTTGCAGTAGCTCGTTTCTCAAGTTCTTTCATGGAATAGTCTTCTCGAGAAACTATAATTATGCTTTAGTCATATTGAATGAACTGGTGGAGCTTGTCAAAGCAAAAAGATTCTCGTCTAAAGCCAGAAAATTTATGCCCTTCCAGAGGTTTCTGAAACTTTTTATTTAGGCAATGATGAATGCTAATGAAAACTTTTCATTTGAATCCATTTTCACTCAAAAATATGATGTTTTGAGGCAAGAACCTATTTATTTAAGTCAAGTGTGCAATCTGCCAACTAATGACAGATGTGTGCATGTGACTTTATGGTATCATATCTTCCTCTCAACTCATCTAAAATGAGTGATTTTTAGTTTAAAAGTTTCGTATAAATGTTAGGTTTTCACTCCAACTTGAATTTCTGCAGAACACCTAGTAGAAATCTTTTAATGAGTGTTTTACTAACATGGTGCAATCTGCCATTTCAATTGTGATAAGTTGCATTGTATAAATTATTTGAATCATCATCTCATGACCAAAATACATGAAATTTGGTCACGATGACTATAACTCAGTGCTATAAACCATATAAAAAGTTGGGAATTTATCTCATTTTTGAAGTCTCTTTATTTGATCATTTTATGTATCATAAGTTTCTGTCTAGAATCAAGAATTCTGGATTTGGTTGAATTTGTAAAATTTGATCTTTTATTGGATTATAGCATCATTTCTGGTATAAATTAATTCTTTAATGAGCATATGGACATTATGTATATTTGGACTATTGATAATATTATGGAACATAAGTAGACAAATAAGGACTTAAGATTTATTAAACCCCATAGGTAGACATAAATCAATAAGTGATGGTTTTGGATATTCCTATTGATAGGGAATCGTTTATCTAGCACGGTATTTGGATCGTATTGCTTTTTCTTGCGAAGCTCTGTATCAAAAGTGAGTTTCACGGCCCTTTTTTACCAATTTCTCGTTTTGGGGTGAAAAGCATGATTAATGAATATTTGATGGATTTATATTGATATATGAATCTTGTCATGAGCATTTAAATGTATACACTATTGATATGTTGAGACTGAAAGTCCCCGTTTTTTTCCACTACTATTAATTCATTTTTGAACCCATGATTCTTGTGGATAGCACTATTTGGTTGTCATACCCACCTTGTTACTGATGAGTAGGGGTGCACTTGGTCATTAAAATTTGCTCTACACATGTGACACGAAGTGGTCACCGCTGAGGTAGTCCGGTAGGAGTTCTACACATGTGACACGAAGTGGTCACCGCTAAGGTAGTTCGCCATGAGTTCTACACATGTGGGGTTTAGTTCCACCGATGAGGTAGTTCGTGGGGCGTTTTTAGGTTTAGTAGTGGCTCAATAATATAAATCATGTGTATGACGTTGTTTTTAAGATATTGCTCATAAATTTATAACTGAGATTGCTGCATTTAAAATCATTTTGTGCATATAAAACCTGTGAACTCACCAACTCTTGTAGTTGACACTTGTTTGACAT
>NW_020200637.1:68152-71389 GCF_001531365.2 Cynara cardunculus var. scolymus
GTTATCTGAAACCAGGTTATAACATTCTCTCCCCCTTACAAGAATTCTGTCCAAGAATTCATTCAAATAACCATGAATATTTTTCCTTCATATCTGATTCTAATTCCCATGTTGCTTCTGAACCTTTGTGAAATCGCCACTGTACCCTTACTAGATTATTTCCTTCTTTCTCAACACACGGGTTTTGTGGTCAGTTATAGTTTCTGGAGTTTCCACAAAATTCAGTTTTTCATCCAACTTAATCTCCGGAAGTGGTATTGCCATACTAGGATCTGCAAGGCATTTCTTTAGGTTTGACACATGGAAAGTATTATGAATCAGACTAAGTTCCTCTGGTAATTCCAATTGGTAAGCTACTGGCCCAACTCGTTTACAGATTCTGTATGGACCAATATATCTTGGACTGAGTTTACCTTTCTTTCCAAACCTCATAACTCCTTTCCAGGGAGAAACTTTCAACATTACTAAATCATTCACGCAAAATTCAATTGATTTTCTGCGCTTATCTGCATAACTTTTCAGACGATCTTGAGCTGTTTTAATTCTTTCCTGAATCTGATCAATCTTTTCAGAAGTTACTTGCACAATTTTGGGACATGTTAGTTGTTTCTCACCTACCTCATTCCAGCATACAGGGGTTCGGCATTTCCGACCATACAACACTTCATATGGAGCCGCTTTGATGCTGGAATGATAGCTATTATTGTATGCAAATTCTATTAGTGGAAGATGATCTTCCCATGATCCTCCAAAATATATGACGCAAGCTTTTAGCATATCTTCAAGTGTCTGAATTGTTCTTTCACTTTGTCCGTTTGTTTGAGGATGATATGTTGTGCTTAATCGAATTTGGGATCGTAATGCCTTTTGAAAACTTTGCCAGAATTTCGATGTAAATCTTCTATCTCTGTCCGAGATGATAGATAGTGGAACCCCATGTCTTGTCACATTTTCCTTAATATAAATCTGAGCTAACTTTTCCAATGAATAACTTTCTTTTATCGGTAGGAAGTGTGCAGATTTGGATAGACGATCCACTATTACCCATATGGCATCATACCCTCTTGGGGTTCGGGGTAACTTCATGATAAAATCCATTGTGATGTGATCCCATTTCCAAATAGGAATTTCCAAGGATTGCAGTTTTCCATACGGCCTCTGATGCTCTATCTTTACTTGTAGGCACGTCATACATTTTTCTACATACCTTGTTATGTCTTTCTTTAGTCCTGGACACTAATAAAAAGTTTTCAAATCCTTATACATTGTATTAGTACCTGGATGAATGGAATATCGAGATTCATGACTTTCCTTCAGAATTATATCGCAAATATTCCCATAGCGTGGTATCCAGATTCGTCCTTGGAGGCATATAATTTCTTTATTGTTATTCTCTAGATTAGCAATCATTTTTCCCAATCTTTCGACCTTTGAATGATCTTCTTTAATAGTCTCTGCTTGACATCTTTGAATGTTGGTATGAAAATCTGGTTTTACATTTATTTTCATCGCCACAGTTTTGATAGTTCCACTTCTTTCTTTTCGGCTTAAAGCATCAACTACAACATTAGCTTTCCCTGGATGGTAAAGAATTTCACAGTCACAATCATTGACTAGTTCTATCCATCAACGCTGCCTCATGTTTAACTCTTTCTGGTTGAACAAGTGCTGAAGGCTTTTGTGGTCAGTATAAATTTTGCACTTTGTTCCTAGCAAATAGTGCCTCCAAATTTTTAAGGCAAAAACTACAGCCGCTAATTCCATGTCATGTGTTGGGTACTGCTTCTCATGATCTTTCAATTGTCGTGATGCATATTCAATTACCTTTCCTCTTTGCATCAAAACACAGCCTAAGCCAAGCATCGATGCATCACTATAAACAATGAAGTCTTCTGTTCCATCGGGTAGAGATAGAACTGGTGCGCTACACAAGCTATCTTTCATGGTTTGAAAGGCCCTTCTTTGTTCTTCGGCCCAATGAAACTTGATGTCTTTTCAAGTTAACTTGGTCAGAGGTACCGCTATTTTTGAAAAATCTTGAATAAATTTGCGATAATAACCGGCCAAGCCTAGAAAACTTCTGAGTTCTGAAGGATTTCTTGGTGTATCCCATTGTCCTACTGCTTCGATTTTTGATGGATCCACTTTGATTCCTTCTTGTGACACAACATGGCCAAGGAATTGGACTTCCCTTAACCAAAATTCACATTTTGATAACTTGGCATACAACTTTTCTTTCCTCAAGAGACTCAGATTCAGGTGAAGATGTTCTGCATGTTCTTCTTCTGATTTGGAGTATATCAAAATATCATCGATGAATAGAATAACAAACTTATCAAGATACTTATTGCACACCCTGTTCATCAGGTCCATGAAGGCTGCTGGTGCATTGGTTAGGCCAAAAGGTATAACTAAGAATTCATGATGTCTGTATCTTGTTCTGAACGCAGTTTTAGGAACATCTTCTTCTCTGACTTTCAGTTGATGATATCCATGTCGCAGATCAATCTTTGAGAAGTAACTGGCCCCAACTAATTGATCAAATAAATCATCAATCCTGGGTAATGGATATTTATTCTTAAATGTCATTTTGTTAAGCTCCCAATAATCTATACACATTCTCATTGACCCGTCCTTCTTTTTAACAAATAGAACCGGAGCTCCCCAAGGTGAAGTACTTGATTTAACAAAACCCTTGTCAAGTAGATCCTTCAATTGAATTACCAATTCTTTCAGCTCTGATGGGGCTAATCTGTATGGTGTTTTGGCTACTGGTGCTGTCCCGGGTATCAGGTCAATTTTAAACTCGATGGCTCTGTCTGGTGGAAGACCAGACAAGTCCTTTAGAAAGACTTATGGGTATTCTTTGACAATTGGGATCTATTATGATTCTTTCTCTTCTCTATTTGCATTGATAGCATAAGCCAAAAACCCTTGACATTTCTTATGTATACACTTACGAGCTTTCAATATGGAGAGAAGACTGGTATGATAATCCTGATAATCACTACCTATGATGATTGTTCCTCTGCCTGGCAACTTAATTTCAATCTTCTTTTGGTTACATAAAATAGTTGCCTGATTTTTGGCTAACCAATCCATACCCACCACTACATCGAATTCCTTCATCGACATAGGAAATAATTGAATAGGTAACTCACAACCCTCGATGGAAATGGTATATTTATCGAACAGATAAGCAACAATTTCTTGACTATTAGCGGTGTCAACCACCAA
>NW_020200637.1:71887-83407 GCF_001531365.2 Cynara cardunculus var. scolymus
GATCCTCGATATCCTGTTGAAGATCCTTCCCACTTCCTCTTTTTCATTTGTTTTCCTTCATCGCTTCTATTTTTGTTTCTTTTTGTGACTTGAGCTGCATCGACTGCCAATGGAAAAGTGGTATGGTTCATGGCTATAACAAATTCTCTAATTGAAGATTTCAAACCCCCAGATATATCTCTCAACTTTTCTATCTTCTGTGGATATGTAATGCTCAGCAAATCTAGAATACTCTATGTATTTTTCTGTGTATTCCCTAACTGATCCAGAGTTTTGTTCTAACTTCAAGAAATCCTCTTCCATTTGTCTAACTGCAGCCTTCGGACAAAATTGTTCTTTAAATCTATTCACAAATTCAGCCCATGACAAGGTTTGCAAAACATCCATCCTTCCAAGAGATTCTATTTCCCACCAATACAAAGCATTTGACTTTAGAACTGATACAACAAACCTGACTTTGTTGGCTTCTGGACAACGTCTGATATTGAATACTGATTCAATCTCTTTTATCGAACACATGGCTTTAGATGGATCTCACTCACCCGAAAAAGCTGGTGGTTTGCATGCCAGAAACATTTTAATATCCCCTCCTCTTGTGCTTGGTGTTGGTATGGAATAATTTATCTCTACTCGCTCTGTTTCCACCCTCGAAGGCATTCTCAATATTGATGTTAAGGTTTCTCTTAACTTTCCCATTTCTTTAGCGAACATATCTCTAGTTACAAATTCTGGCTACGGTGTTGGTTCCGGATTGTTATTCACAGAGTTAGATTCTGCTTGATTAACATAACCTTGTGATTGATAATTTCTTTCCCTCGTTTGATTTCTTCCTCTTCCTCTTCCTCTTCCTCTGCCTCTACCTCGTGAGGTATTAGTAGGGGCTTCAATGGGAGAATTTTTTGCCTCACTAAGATTAGGATGGGCTAGTCTTTGTGATCTTCTGGACCGACTTGTCATCTGTGGATTTCATGATTAAATAACACATTTTCACATTCYCAAATACAATAAAGTGTCCAAGTTCAGATATGTACCTGTAGATTCAAAATTACATTGGCCAAATGTAATCTGGATGTACCTTACACACTGATCTCTTAACTTATCATATTTATTTCAAAGGTTCTAACTATGTTCGGGACCCTAATATGCAATAGAATAGTTTAAGTCTAGGCATCATCATGCAATTGATCACCTAAATCCCTTAAACTTAGGCTCTGATACCAATCTGTGACACCCCAATCTCCACATATTGCATATCACATAGAATTCATTCATAGAATACATAGATTCCCACATAGGTCCAAAATTTCGAGAGTATGTGCTACAGGTTTACGATACAAATTGCATAACTTAAAAATTCCCAAATACATGCATTTGTAAACTAGCATTGCTCTCTTCCAAAACACATCTAGATATGGTCTTCAACATTTAATCACATAAGGGAAGTAATCATATAATGCTTTTTCCCTTATTGATATTATAACTGGTATTATCTGCACACATATTTTAAAACATAAAATGAGGGTTAGACAAAAGTCTAGTGAGATTCCCTATTTCATGCTATGCAGGGTGAGATCACCAAAAACATTTATCAAAGAATCTCTCAATCATAATGAAGAATAATAAAAGAATCGCATCATGTTTAAGTCCATCGGGCCTCTTGTTCAAAATCCCATACTTAGAAAAAGAATGGTTTTCCAGTCCATCGGCCTTTGGTTCCAAAGTGTCCATCGGGCCTCTGGTTCCAAACCATACTTAGAATATTTTTCAATAATCATGACCAGAGCTCCTCTAGTCTTTCTACCAGAGCTTCTGGTTAGTCGACCAGAGCCTCTGGTTCCTCAACCAGATCTTCTGATTGTACATATGAAAGCCAACCAGAGCCCTTCTGGTTTGTTTTATAGAAATTTCTAAGTATAGAGACTCTTTTGAAATATCATTTTAAAACTATAAATATAGCATTAAGCTTGTTTCTAAAAAATATAAAGCTTATTTTCAAACTAATAATTTATAAAAGATTTTGCATCATTTTTAAATCAACATCCAGAATTCTTGCATTTCTTGCATTTCAGTCCCATTGTCGCTTCTAACTTTTATGAGTTTGTGTTGTAGAAGGACTTGGAGTCTTTTCATCAACCCGATGAGTTGGTCAGGAACATCTGATTTCTTCTTTACAAACTCTACCCAGGTGTATCTGGAGTATTCATCAACTAGTACTAATATGTACTTCTTTCCAGAGAGGCTTTGTGTAAATATAGGCCCACAGAGATCTATGTGGATCATGTCCAAGGGCTTTGTGCAGGAGGTGTCTGACTTAGTTTTATGAGAGGCCCGTTTCAGCTTTCCCATCTCACAAGCTGAGCATAGATGGTCTTTTTCGAAATTAAGATCCGGAATCCCCTTGACCAGCTTCTGTTTGGTTAGCTTCCTTAGAACATCAAAGTTCAGATGTCAAAACTATTGATGCCAGAGCCAATTTTCATCGCTCTTATGGGATACAAGGCAGAGGGTGTATTGTCCCACAGAGGATTGAAAATCCAGAAGATAGAGATTTCCTTCTCTCTTTGCCTTGATGATGGTTTGGCCGTGTTGTGTTTCGATGATGAAGAAACCCTTGCGAAATCTGACTTCAAAGACCCTTGTCGCAGAACTGGCTTATGCTTAATAAGTTATGCTTCAGACCTTCAAGATAAGCCACTTTGCTAATTGAGATGTTCCCTTTGATGAGTGTGCCGTATCCCTCGATGGTACCCTTTCTGTTGTCTCTAAAAGTGACAGAGCCTCTAGATTTTTTGATGAAGGAGGACAGCTAACTTTTATCACCAGTCATAGGCCTGGAGCAACCTGAATCCATGTACCATGGTTGCACATGCTGGCCCTACAAGACAAGTTAAGGGTTTTTAGGTACCCATTTCTTAATGGGTCCACGTTGGTTAGTTGGATATACAACCTTTCTTTTTTCATCAGCCCTCTTGGGAGTGGGCTGATTTTCATTACCCTTGGCCGTTGCAGGCTTGGGTTTGTTTGCATTTCCCTTGCCCTTAGACTTGGGTTTTTTCACGTTTTCATTGGTTTTAACATTATAGCGATAGAAGTGTTTGGAAAATATGCAGCGATGTGTTAACATGTGGTTCCTCAGGTTTTGTAGGAGAGCTAAACATTGGCAATTAATATCTTTAGGACATGAATTTCTAACTTTCTTTTTATTTGATGAAAAGGAAGAAGTGAATGTAGGGAATGAAAATCATGTCCTATCTAGTTCAGATTTTTTACTAGTAGATGGCTTGGTCTTTACTTCTTTCCTGAGGAATGACTTCTTTTCTTCAGCTGAATGAGAGGAAAAGTGGTGGTTAGAAATTTCAGAGGTAGGTCACTTCTGTTTTTGCACACGAGTAAACTTAATGAACTTAGAGGAGGTTCTTGGGCCTTGTGGGGTATCTTTAGTAGACTTGGTGTTACTCAGTTTTTCTTTTCCTTTATCTGAAGTTTTCATAGATTCTGGAACATCAGATTTTATTGAGGGCTTGAAGTTTTGAGGCTTCTTATCCTCAATGGCTTCTTGTGATTGGCAGTTTATTTCTTATTCAGATTCGGAGTAAAGAAAGTCTCTCGCTGATTTCTCAAAATCAAAATTGTCATGGATGTTTGTGGGAGGAGTGGGTTCAGAGGTTGATGATTCATAGTGATCTTTTGAGGATTCCATCGCTTCTGACTTTGATGAACTTCCAATATTACTTGGATGGCTCATAGATTCATCAAATGACGGTTCATTACTAGGATTCTCTTTTTCATCAGTAGCACTTGTTGATGAAGTGGGATCGATGACTAGAGAGTCTGATTGAACCATGGGGTTTCCATCGGTCTCTGTTGTGGAAGCATCATTCCCTTCATCAGAATTCTTACATGTGCTGTTCTCGTACACCACATTTTCAAAATCCTGTCTTAAAAGGACAGTTTTTCCATCGACTTTAACCCTTTTGAAATTTGCTTTGGGTTTAAGAAAAAAGTCGGGTTTTTTAAGGCATCCAAGTTTGAAAGTGGATTCAAGGGTGGATTTCTTTGTTTCGATGAAGGAGTCCAATTCATTGAATTTGATCCATTGAGTGTCCTTTTGACCGTTAAGTTTTTCGAACACATTTTGGGTATCTCTATATTTCTTCATCAGTAGTTCATTGGTTTGAAGCTTCTGATGAAGAATCTTCCTTTCCTTTTGAAAGAAATCTTTGAGAGCAACTGAGTTGCGCCTCTCTGCTTCGGACTCTTTAAAGGCTTTTGCCTTCTTTTGTAAGTCCTTGGTTATTCGCTTGTTTAAATCCAGAAATTTTTCTTCCTCTGATTTCTTAAGAGTGGCGATGCGAGTCTTTTTCTTAACTAATTCGGATTTTTCTTTGGTTAGAAGATCAGTCTCTCTTTTGTAGAAACTGACTTCTTTTTCCGCTTTAAGTCTTTCAGATTTTTCATAATTTAATTTTTCTTTGAGTTTTAAGAAGTCCTCTGAAAGTTTCATTACCCTTAACTCTAGCTCATATGCAGCAGAGTTGCTTTCATTTAAGGAAGACTCACATACCTGTTCATTAGAGTCAGAGGCGGATTCTGCATTGGACATGGCCATGAGACAGATGAGTGCCTTGTCTTCTTCATCAGATGAAGAATCAGACACCCGTTTTTCTTTTTTAGCCATCAGGCTTCGCTTTTTAGGATGGTATTTATATTTCTTCTTGTAATAGTCCGCATCCTTCACCAGACATCCTCTGCATTCTTTTAAAAAATGACCGATTTTTCCGCATCTGAAGCAGCGAAGGTCATTCTTCCATCCGTTTCTATCTTCTCTCTTCTCCTCTCTTTTGTCTTCTCTTTCTTCTATTCCCTCTCTTCTGTCTTCCCTCTGAGGGAAATTTGTTGGCTTCTTTTCATAGGAGGGCTGGAACTTTTCCCTTCTGGAGTCTCTTCGCTCAAATGGCTTTTTGATGAACTTCCTCTGGAACTGTTTCGTGATCAAGGCCAGAGACTTGGCAATGGTTTTGAGATCATCATCAGATTCAGATGTCTCTTCTTCCGATTCTGATTCTACTACTAGTGCCTTTTTACCTTTTCTCCTGTGGTCTCTGGTGGAGGTCCTTGAAACATCATTTTCCTCTGCAGCAAGAGCAAGGGGTCCACCGATGGATACTTTCTTTTTCATGATATCATTCTCTTATGCAGCAAGTGTTCTATAGACGTCATGAAGTCACCAGCCGTCTAAGTCCTTATTTTCTTGGAGAGACATCGACAGCTGTGTCCACTCATCGTCGAGACTTTTAAGGAATAACACATTATTTTCTTCCTTCATCTTGGAGATGTCATTTCGATGACATTGATTGATCAATGTGTTGAAACGATCGTATGTCTTCTGAATCGGTTCATCATGAAGATCCTTGAAGTTGGTGTATTCGTTGAGACATTGAGCTTTAGGATTTTTCTTTGTTTTTGCTCCTCCTTCTAATTGACTTGCCAGCTCATCCCATAGTTCCTTTGCTGTAGAGCATGCATCAACGGATTGGAAGATTTCATTTGGAATGGCCATGATAATTAATCTTTTGGCCTTCTTCTCAGTCTCCACGCGCTCGATATCATCTTCATCCCAATTCTTCTCATCCTTGGGCATGTAATAAGCTTGTATTTCTACTGTGGTGCTCATTCCTGGGACTCTTGGAACAAGAGTCTATGGTATGTAAGGACCCTCCATGACAAATCGCAGAAGATTTATGTCCATCCCTTCCAGAAAGTTTACCATCCTTATCCTCCATTGTGATACTCTTCTCTTTGAAGAGTTGGAGGTTTGGTGAGGGAACCAACACTATAAGCAGAATTCCAGTTGGCCATTGAAGATTTGGAAGAGAAAAATTACGCCTTTTGAGAAAAGATTTTTATGAACTCTAGAATTAATGGAAAAAACGAATTGAGAGATTTTTGATGATCGTTTTGATTGAAGAACAACCAATTGGCTCTGATACCAATTGTTCATCTCAGATCTCTCAATTAACAGTAATAATTAAGTTAAAAATAACCTAATTATATAGTTTGGATGAATAAAATGATGAACACTCAAGAACAAAAGATAAATATTCAAAGAATATACTTGAGCGTCAAAGGATTCACTTTACTCCAATGATTGTGAAAAGCTTCAAAGAGTCAAAGATTACAATAGGCCTAATAACCTATTTATACTAGAAAGCTATTTTAAGATAACTATCAAAAGAGAATATCTAGCTAATCTTTTAGTAAAGATAAAGCTTATCTAAACAAGATAAACATTGTAGAATCCAGTTGTCGTTTAGTTATCTCCAGTTGTCTTCCATGGGATGTTATTCAACCTTATCTTCATATCTTCATCACATGCCTCTGGTTGAACTACATTAGGAAACTCCAAATAGTTGGTAACCAGAGGGGTTATGAAGATGCTCTTTTCATCGCATCTTTGGTCGATTTATCGACCCTCTGATTGTTCTACAGACTTAGTTGTTTTGCCTTGAAGTCTTCCATCGGCCTTCTGGTTCTTCATCACTTGTTTTTCTTCATTACTTTTACACATAAGAATTATGGGGTCTAACACAAACAAAAAGCTTGTAAGTGTTACTGTTTATAGAGGAATGATTGACTCTCTACTGTATCTCACAACAAGTCATCCAGATATCATGTACTCTACTTGTCTTTGTGCACGATATCAATCTGAACCTAAGGAATCTCATCTGATTGTTGTAAAACGCATATTCAGATACCTCAAGGAAACTCATAACTTGGGTCTCTGGTATCCCAAGGGTTCAGGTTTTGACCTAATATGCTACTCGAATAGTGATTTTGCAGGATGCAAAATTGATAGGAAAAGCACCACTGTAGGTTGTCAGCTTCTAGGTGGAAAGTTGGTAAGCTAGACAAGTAAAATGAAAAATTTTGTGTCCACATCAACTGTTGAATATGAATAAGTTGCTGCTGGAAGTTGTTGTGCCCAAGTTCTTTTGATGAAAAACCAGCTCAATAACTATGATCTTCAGCTTTCCAAGATCCCTATCTATTGCGATAGCACCGTGCTATCGCTATTGCAAACAATCCTGTTCTTCACTCCAAGACCAAACATATTGAGATTATATATTATTTTATCAGTGATCATGTTATGAATGGTAATATTGAATTTTACTTTATTCCAACTGATTAGCAACTCGCTGACCTTTTTAATCCTCTTGAAGAGACAAGATTTAACATCTTGATCAGTGAACTTGGAATGCTAAACGTTGAGGATTAATCTCCTTCAGCTATAAGCATTACTCAGTAAGTGAAATGATTCAATGTTCTTATTCTATCACTGAACTCCTAAGTGAATATATCTTTCTTCTCTAAGGTATGTACACTTATCTTTTTTTTTCAAAACTCAAAACTATCACTGAATCTTTCCATATTCAGTGATAAAAATGTTTTAAAAGATTGTTTTTGTGTTTCTTCCATCACTGAACCATTTAAGCAAGTATATCTATCTAAGATATACTTATCTTTTCTTAAAATAAAAACCATCACTGAACCTTCTCTAATTCAGTGATCAATGTTTTAAAAGATAAAATTTCTTCAGTAATTATTCTTATCACTGAACTTTTTAAAAAAAACTTATCTTTAAAAAGACATTCTCTCCAATTCATATTCTTCAGTATATGTTTTTGAATAACTTAAACTTTTTGTTTAAAAGGAATTGGAAAATGAAACGTATTATGACGTCATTCTATTTTAAATGACACGATTTTTTTTAGACGCGCGTACCGTTCTGACACACGCGACCCCTCGAAATTCCATCCAATCGTGGATGAGGACGTGCTAACTTTTTCATCATTGCACAACTTTTAAGTCGTATTTTTCTTCTATTCTCTTTCCTTTTCTCTCTCCTCTTACCTATAAATATGAGACCTCTCCCTTCATTCTTGTCTTACGCTTACAAAAACTTTTGTCGAACCTTTGCCTCAAAAACATTTGCAAGCAAAAACTCTCAAAACCATCAACCTTCCTATTCTAAAAATCACAGGTTGATAACTCTTTTCTCTTTATTTTGATATGTTTTTCTTTTAAGAAACTTATGTTATGTTATTTAAGAACTTGTTCTCTTAAACAACGAACATAGAGATTATTAACACATTCTTATACTTGGTTATAATCTAAAGTTTCTATACACTTATTCTTCTTGAAAAACCCTAAATTTTCTTTGTGAATTTTTCAAAAGAAGTTTATCATTTCAAAACTTAGAGTTTACATTTGTATCTTGGATTTCTAACAAATCTGTTAGTTTCTATTTTCTCTTATATATTACAGAGATGTCTGCCAAGAAAGTGAAGTTTCCCATTAATGAAGTGTCTTTCAAGCCCAACAATCATGTGGTGCTTCTAGACATTTCGGCCAACAAATCACACTATGAGGATACTCCTATATTTTTTCAAGAACTCTCCAATCTCCTTTGCTATCTCCCATGAACCTGTCATGGTGAAAGAAGCTCTTTAGCAGTTCTGGCTTACTGCTGAAGTGGTGCAGGAGGCTGACAAGACTGGTAAACAGGTGGAGAAAATCTCCTTCACCTTTAACTAGATAACCATCAGTTTTGGTGTAGCCATACTCAGGACCGCTCTCCATCTACCAAAGGGTCCCTACGCCAATGAACCTTCCACTAAAGATATCATCTCCTGCTTAGATGATATTGGCTATGTCTGGCCAACAAAGAAGCGATCCCCTCAAGTCGCTCTCGAATATTGAGAAGAACCGCATATCAGCGGTATGGCAGTATTTGTTTTCTCCTTTCATTTAGTGTATAGGAGGCAAAACTGGTGGACAAGACTAAGTGTCCAGTGTTGCATTGAACATTGGCGTTTCTATCCTTCGCAAGAGGCCAATCAACTTTGCTGGCATTATCTTTGAAGACCTGGTGCTGAAGTTGAACAAGCGTGTTAGCTCAATTATTCCTTTTTTGTAAAAGTATAGAAAAAGTATACTGCAAGTCTTAACAGAAGGATAACTCCACAGAAGACCACAGAGGACTAACGACAGAAGTCGTTTGATCGATCAAGTTAAGAGTGGTAGAACCTCTGGTATGTCTCACAGAGGTTCTGGAAAATAGTCCTCTATAATATAGAACATGCAAGTCAATTACAGCATAGCCTCTGAGATGGCTCATAGAGGGTTTGCGGATTTCGTCTTATGTGAAGTTTCTGTTCCATCAGTTTACGAAGGTTGTTAGCTGCATGTGATTCTCACGTGTCTAGGGAATAATCGACTTTACTTGGAAGGCTCAGATGAAGACACGCGTCAAGATCTGGTCTCTAAGGTCATTAGAAACTAGTATAAATAGCGGCTAAGGCAATTGTAATCGGTGGTGCTTCCTGTATTGTAATCGTCTAATTTTTCAATTGAATTAGTTGAAAAACATTTGAAGCAATTCTCCTGTGTTCATCTTCTACATCAATACTGTGTGTTCTTAATACTCTGTTTTGCTCTCATTATTCTTCCATTGCACTTCATTGTTCAAGAGCTCTTCTAGAGTATTAGATCAATATCAAAGCTGAATTTAATATCCAACAATTGGTATCAGAGCAGGAATTGAATTCTTATTCCATTAATTCTGTTTTTGGTATTAATCTGCATTTTCTAGAACACCAGTTTTCTTCAGATTACCCTGTTTCACTCCTATTAAATCAGTTTCATCTTGTTCTTATTTTTCTTCTTCAAATTTCAATGGAGAACTTGGTTAATACCTCGTTCATGAGTACTGGATCTCAATCAAAGCCTCCCACGCTTATCCGTGAGGAATATCCGCAATGAAAAGTGCGCATGATCAACTTTCTGGAGGGAATTCACCCCAGAATTTGTGAATTTCTCTACAATCCTCCATATGTGYCAATGAATTTGATTCCAAGAGTTCCAGCTACTGGTACACCCCCTGAAGTTCCTGAGCATTATGAGCCAAGACCTATTGCTAACTGGAGCGATGAAGACAAGGTATTAGTTGAATTGGGAAGCAAATGCAAAAGGCTGCGAATCATGGCTATATCTCATGAGATCTTTAAATGTATTGATCACTGCAATTTGTCTATTGACATTTGGGCAGAATTGGAGAAACAGATCGAACGAGGGAAGAAGACTCTCAAGAACAATCGAGCCATTTGCATTGATGAATATCATAGCTTCAATGCTAAGGAGGGTGAATCCTTGTCAGACACATACTATAGGCTCAATACCTTAATTAGTAATTGTAAAAGGTATGGAGTGACGAGAACTCCAGAGGACAACAACTCTCTGTTCTTGAAGAGCCTTGGAAGTGAATGGATGCATTTAACCATGTCAATGAAGGCCACCTTGGATTTAGAAGTATGGACTTTGGCTGACTTATTTGGCTCTCTCAAAAGTCAAGAGCCTCAAGTACTTCAAATGAAGAAGAGCTATGGTGGTCCGCTTGCTCTGGTTGTAGAGGATGGCAGCTCTGGTAAGCGGAAAGAAACAAAGAAGGAAGAGAAGGAGAAGAAGAAGAAAAAGAAGATTCTGATAGCAGAAAGTGAGGAGAGTTCTAAAGAAGCTAAGAAGGAAGAGAAGGAGAANGAAGAAGAAAAAGAAGATTCTGATAGCAGAAAGTGAGGAGAGTTCTAAAGAAGCTAAGAAGGAAGAGAAGGAGAAGAAGAAGAAAAAGAAGATTCACGATGAAAGAGATGATGAAGACTCTGGCATTGATCACCAGAGAATATAGAAAGGGTGGTGAAAAGAAAGAGTACAAGAGTTTCAAAAGAAGAAATTTCACAGAAGGTGGTAGATCTGATGCAAGTTTAGGATCGATTAACTCGGTTCTTGTATTAACCCAATACTCTCAATGATCTATATGACATAAACAGTGCAGCGGAAACAATATTAAGAATCAAAAAGAGCAATGAATCAAGAACAATGAATAACAAGCAGACAATCAATATTAAGAATACACGAGAGAGAAGCTTCAAATGTATTTCAATTGAATTGAAATTAGACGATTACAATGCTGGAAGCGGCGCTGATTACAAAGGAAAAAGCTACTATTTATACTATTTCCTAACCGCTTGACTGACATGACCTAGACGTGTGAAACGATCCAGGCCATCCATTAAATGCGGATTACAAAAGTAGTCACGTGATAAGCACGAGAGGCTAACTAACCTAAGTAAAACAGCAAAGAACTTCACCAAAGAAGATAATGTTGCAGATCCTCTGTGACCCATCTCAGAGGCTCTGCTGGATGTAGCTTGAGAGTACTTGATTCTTGCAAATCATCTTCCAGAACCTATGTGATAGACGACAGAGGTTCTGTCGTCTTTGACATGTAAGCTTTGGTCCTCTGTGATCTTCTGTGGAAGTGCCTCTTCTGTCAACACTTGCAGTATTACTTTTTCAATACTTTTACACTTGAATGAAATGAGAGCTAACAATCTCCCCCTAAGTATGAAAAAGTAAACTTTGAAAATTAAATGCAAGACATGACTTAAATTGGAAGAATTACAA
>NW_020200637.1:83737-87194 GCF_001531365.2 Cynara cardunculus var. scolymus
ATCATCCTTATCCAAATACACAAACCCAAAAATGGGGTTGTGGATAATGGAGTTTGGAGGATACCTAAGTACCCAACCAGGCTTGCTATATGGATGAGAGAGATTTAGATTCTTCTGCACTAACCTTATTGCCAGCTCGAAGTCCTTCTGGCTGTAATACCTTACTTGAGCGTGCATGACTTCTATCAGCCTTCTGAGCGATATTTGATAGCTAGACCTCCTCTCCATGTAGATGTTGAGAATCTTGTGCATATAGATGACATCAAACATGCAGAGGTTGTGAAGATCAGCATCTGTGAAAGTGTAGAGATTGCCATCTTCTCTCCTTAACCACATACTGAGTGTAGAGTACAGACTTCTTTAGCAAGGTCCTTGGTGAAATTGTCACCAAGGAAGTGATCTGGTGCTCTAAGAAGACCTGCTCACGAGGCCTTGTCAACTTAGAAAAGTGAAATTTTGTTGCGGCAGAGGGGATCCCTGTAAGTTCTGGATCATATGGAGGCTCTGTGTCTATCGCAGAGTACTTCCATACCAGAACTTCTTCCAAAGATGTAACAGGCACTGTTTTGACTTGAGGTATTGGAATCCTGCTCATGGACTCAAATATTTCAGATACTCTATATGTTGTGGAATCCTCTGGCACCTTGAACTCTTCTTCCAAAATTGGCCTCTGGGTCGATCCCTCTGCAAGGATTGGTTTGACAGTTCCTTGCAGAGCATCAAACGTACCCGTGGACGTTTCTTGGACTTATAGGAAAAACGATGATGTGGCTTCTCCTTCTCTGTGGTGCATTGGAATTCTGCCCTTCTTTGCCTGAGCCTCTGCCAGAGATATTTTCAACACTTTGAGGAGTTCAGGGTCATCAGCATACTCCTTTTCATTAATTTCCTTTGGGGTTTCTGTGCTTGATGATGACCCCTTCTGTGGAGACTCTACAACTTTGGCCTTCCCTTTGCCTTTAGGCTCTGGAGCTTTTTCCTTGCCTTTAGCAGCTGTAGATTCCCCAATCTTTACACCTCTGGCAGGTGCTCTGGCAGGAGTCTTCTGTGCTTCTTTCTTCCTTTCCTCCTTCTCCCCCTTATGACGATCATGGTCATAACCTTCATGATCGTCATGGCTCTGTTTGGCTTCCACTTCGCAATTGTCTAGGGGAACCTTCTCCAACCTCTGCAAAATTTTGATGGCTGCCTTCTTCATCTTCTTGATGGCCTCATTTGCAAGTTTGGAGGCGTGATTGATGTCTATCTATGTTGCCCACTTTAGTTTGGAGACGCTTCTGTATATCTCGCTTCTGAGGAGGTCACCCTCTTTCACGAGTTGTCTTGTGCATTATGTGATCGCCTTGTTGGAGGCTCGGGCCTCTGTAAGAAGTTGGGCGATGTTCTTAGTCACAACATCCCCTAGGGCTTCCACCATAGCATCTAGCTCTCTGCAAGTTGCCAGATGATTGATGTTGGCCCTTGAGGTCTTGGTGTCGAGGCCGTAGGTGACCGCAGAGGAGAACATCTGCTTGATTTTGTCTCTGAACGAAGTAAAATCCGTGTAGCCCGTAGAGACGAAATCTGCTGCGAATTGGGCGGCCATCTGCGTGAGCTCTGTTTTCAGTTGCTGGATGGAGCAGGGGTTGAGCGAAAGAGCACCAAAAGCTTCTGTGAGATCTTCCTTTTGAAGGACAGAGCTCTGAAGAGTTGAGAGGGTTGACTTGAGATCTGCAGTTGGTGACGTCAACTCCTTCAGAGCCTCTGTTATTTGCGAGAAGTCCTGTGGCACTTGGTGAGAGATAAATAAGCTTTTCAACTCATCTATCTTGTTGAATATTTCTGTGGCAAAGGTTTGAAGCTCCCCCTTTGTCACATACATATCCTTGGAACCTAAATCACCAACACATGGTGATTTAGTAGCCTCGGAGCGTGAGGCGCACTCTGTGGTTGGTATGTCATAACCAATATAGGGACTTCGACTAGATCTTCGAGCATCTCCCATAGGAGTGCCTACCGGTGTTTTGTAGATCTCTTGCGCAGTAGGTTCAGAGCCTAACATTGCAGATTGATCTAGTGGGGACAGAGGGCGTTCTAGACCCTCTGTCTCTGTGGTCCTCACCTGTACCTCTGAAGCACGTTCTGGTTGTTCACTCGTGTAAGGAGAGGCAACGGATGCCTCTCTTGGTTTTGTCGAGTCCATGGGCGAAGGGACTCTTGTCGTAAAACCTTCATCCTTTTGAGAGGATGAGGGAGTTGTATGAGGTTGCCCAGGTGTGCGTTCCACAGTGGACGAAAGAATGTCCTTTGTGGGGATGGTTTGGGTAGGGATCGGCATGTGCATGCCTTCTTCAATAGAGGTTCCCTCTAGAACAGGGCCTCTAAACATATGGGTTACACTGGGAGTTGGGCTTGGTTGTGTGCCTTGGGCATCTTTTTCACCCTCACCTATGTCTTCTTCTTCATCTTCGTCGTCTAATACGACTTCTGTCCCCAACATGGAAGAGTCAAGAGGTTCTTTAAATTCCTTTTGGATTTTGAAAAGAACCTCCTCTATTTGTTCTGTTGGGGAAACATCAAGAATAACCTTGCGCAACCTTTTGTGCTTTGGAGTAGGAGTGGCCTCTGCCGGGCTCTCTTCTGCTGCGGCTTCTTCAATTACAGGCTTTGTGGCTACTTGTTCTGTGACCACAGGCTCTGTTGGTTGATCCTTCTTGATTTTCTTCTTTTTGGTCTTTGGCAGAGGTCTTCTTAGGCCTTCTTCTTCTGCAGTCCTCTTTTTCCCTTTCTTTGTCACAGGAGAGTCGATACCCTTCTGTGTCTTCTTGGCCTTCTTGGCCTTCTTGGGTGGGGGACTTGGGATTCTAGGGGGTTCCTCACTCACCTTTCCAGCCTCTGCAGGCTCCTCCCGTCTTCCCTTAACCCTCATTTTCTCAATCTTTTCTCCTAGAGGGACTCCTATGCGTGGAGGGGTCTCAGGGACCGGTTATGATCGCCTGAATCCACGTCTGTAAGATTTTCTCTCTTCATGGCTTAGGAACCTGAGCATGGCTCTTGAAAATGGCCTAGGGCTTCTGTACCCTTGCTCATGCTCTGTAGGATGAAACTCCTTATGTTGCAGATCCTATGTGAGCCATTTCAGAGGCTCTGATGGATGTAGCTTGAAAGTACTTGATTCTTGCGAATCATCTTCCAGAACCTCTATGACAGACTGCAGAGGTTCTGTCGTCTTTGACATGTAAGCTTTGGTCCTCTGTGATCTTCTGTGGAAGTGCCTTTTCTGTCAACACTTGCAGTATTACTTTTTCAATACTTTTACACTTGAATGAAATGAGAGCTAACAGCAAGTGAGAAGGAGCAGAAGCCTTCACAGAAGATAGAGGAGCAGAAGAAGGAAGAGACGAAAGAAGGATGTTTTAGATGTGGCAAGCCAGGCCACTTTGCTGCCGAATGTTGGTCAAAAGGGCCTAAGGCTCCA
>NW_020200637.1:88298-108355 GCF_001531365.2 Cynara cardunculus var. scolymus
CCAAATTACACATGGCAACAATTGAGAAAATGGCCTCAATCTAACACTGCTTTTGTCTCAGTAAATGCAGGAAAACCAAAGAGGGGATCAAAACTGTTGGACCTATAAATTCAGCTTTGATATTGATCTAATACTCTGAATGAACTTTAAGACGATTAAAGTGCAGCAGAAACAATAATAAGAACAGAAAAGATTAAATAAACCAAGAACACACAATCAAGATGAGGAAGAAGATGAATGCAGGAGAATTGCTTCAAAGGTTTTTCAATTCATTCAAATGAAAAATTGACGATTACAATACGGAAGCACACTGATTACAAAGGCCTTAGCCGCTATTTATACTAGTTCCTAACGACCTTACTGACAAGATCTAGACGAGTGAAATCATCTAAGCCGTCCAAATAAAGTCGATTAAGTCCTAGTCACGTGAGAAGCACATGCAGCTAATAACCATTGAAAAACAGTTGGAAGAGGATCTTCACAGAAGACGAAATCCACAGACCCTCTGTGAGCCATCTCAGAGGCTCTGCTGTAATTGACTTGTATGTTCTTATTGCAGAGGACCATTTTCTAGAACCTCTGTGAGAGACATCAGAGGTTCTGTCACACTTTACTTGCTCGAATATACGGCTTCTGTCGTTAGTCCTCTGTTGTCTTCTGTGGAAGATATCCTTTTGTCAAGACTTGCAGAATACTTTTTTTATACTTTTACAAGAGATGAATAATGAAGCTAACAAAAACAGAGGAGAACTAAAATCGATTTCAAAAAGGAGCCTAGAATAGGGAAGGAATCTTGAAAAGAGAAGCCCATACCTAAGAAGGGCTCTAAAAATAAAAAATTTGTACCCTTCTTTGATATTTTAATGAAAATTTTAAGAAAGCTTCTTGCAATGTTAGCTTCTGTGATTGTTTCAATATTATGCGTGCTCTATCTAATCATATTCACCATTCGTCATGTCTCGTCTCTTACCCCAAGAATCATGGATCTAGGGTGAACAATAGACAACTTGGCAATTCTTCTTCAAAGAACAATAAGACCAAATCAAAGTATGCTATGGCATACCTCAAACAAGCTAATGTTAAAGGACCCAATTGGAAGTGGGACCTAAATTAAACGTTGTCTAATTGCAGAAGAAGCAGCGTGTGTCTACTTGGGTCGTTGACTCAGGTTGCTCGAGACACATGACTGGCACCATAGAGCTTCTGTCATCATACCTAAAGAAAGAAGGAGGTTCTGTTGTATGTCTTTTGTTTAAATTATCTCTTTTTGTATATAGTTTTTATTTCTTGGTTAACCTTCACTTGTTTTCTTAGTTAGCAGGTTTACCTCGAAGAGCTATGCAAGGTTTGAGGGGGAGTATGTGCTTGAAAAGGAATAAAACCTATTGAAGAAGAAAAATGTCTTTCATCACAGAAGTCTTTTCACAGATCCTCTGTGATACCTCTCAGAGGCTCTTTGAACGGATCCTCTGTCGATACCTCTTCTTAGGATTTTAAATGGTTTTTAGTTTGAGGGGACCCATGGAAGCTGGCTTCAAGGGGGAGTTTTGAATTGAAAAACAAAACCTCCGAAGGAGCCAAAACTTTTGAAGTATCTTGATCTCAGAGGTCAACTCATCAGAACCTCTGGCACTTTTATCAAAGGCTCTATGGGTCTGAACTGAGCAAGTACTCATCTCTCTGAGGATTTTCAAACCGTTTAGGTAAATAAAGGTGTAACATGTTAGAAGGCCCCGCACATATCACAGAGACTCTGTTACCCTTAGGCCTCTGAGAGAACTCTTTTTTATAGTTTTCTATTATTGATATGGGGCGCGTGGTTCTATGGATAAGGGTTAAAGTTGACCACGTGCGTGTCCGAAACGGGGGCGCACGTCATCAATCGTGCGTCTTCCCAACACCGCGTGTCATATTTTTGATTCGTCTCTCCCAATAGCCACTCATCTTTTCAATAACCATTCATAACGATATATACCCTAATAGACAGTTCCCATTCAAAATCCCACACTATAAATACCCTTCCCCTCAAAACGTAAACCTCTTCGTTACTCCAAAATACTCCGACGAACCTCAAGCTTTCCAGCAAAACCTGCAACAATGTCATCAAGCTCATATGCCACCATTCAATCTGTGAATGACTCAAGCGACAACGAAGTAAATCAATCACAGACACTAACTTCTCATGCCCTATCCTTCTTCCAAAATCGATATGAGAGAGTGGTACTTGAAAGGAAACCTAACAACTACTATTTCGCTCCCTCACCAACTGGCTTCCCTTAATACACATATCCTCTTCTCGAAATCCTTCGCAATCATCCTATATATTACGCTCTCACAGCAACTAAACCTACCCCAGAAACCTATATTACCCAATTTTTGCTCAATTCATATATTACTACCCTGGAGAATTTTGGATTAAGCATAATAGGTTATGCTTCACACCCTACTGTCAAATCTCTTGTTCCAATGGAAATAAATGTAAATACCCTGCGCACAACCCTGCATCTACCCTTCTTGGAAGATCTTAATTTGGATACCTTCGCTCCATCTCCTATAGACGCAGAATTGATCGCGTTCCTTGAATTTCACTCCTACACAGCAAAGACAAAAATCGTAAAAAGGAMTGAATTCAAAAGGAAGGGCCTTCCCCCTATGTGGAACACTCTGTTCTCAATAATTAATTATTGTTTAACAGGGAAGGTCGGCAGCCACGACCAAGCTTCACATGCCATGCTTTCCATCGTTTATGGAATCTACTTCAATCTACCCCTGGATTACGCACAACTCATATATGATGATATGGTGAGTCTTATCAAACAGAAGTGTGCTACTCAAAGGGGTGAGAAATCAAAGGTGAAGGCACAGAAGAAAGCCAAAGAAGACCTCAATCACCCAAACTTAATCCTACAGAGGTTCTTTGGCTTGGTCTTTGGAGATTTGATAGCAGAGAAGCTGCCCACTGCAGAGCCAAATGCACGGCTATACCCAATGAAGGAGTTCCACCCTATAGAGCATGAGCTAGGGTACAGAAGCCCAGGGCCACTATCAAAAGCCATGCTCAAATACCTTAGTAGAGGAGATAGGAAAGCGTAAAGACGTGGATACAGGAGGCCAGAGCCGGTCCCTGAAACCCCTCCATGCAAGGTATCCCCATAGGAGAGAGAGTGCATAAAATGGGGGTTGAGGGAAGAAGGGAGAAGCCTGTAGAGGCTAGGGAGATGAGTGAGGAAAGACCGAGGGTAGTTAGTCCCCTACGAAGCTCTAAGAAGGCAAAGAAGACTCACAAGAATGTTGATCCTTCTGAGAAAAGGAAAGGGAAGAAGAGACCCGCAGAAGAAGAGGGTCCAAGCAGTCCTCTGCCAAAACCGAAAAAGAAGAAATCGAAGAAGGCCYAACCCRYAGAGGTTGAGGTCACAGAGGCTGAAATCCAAGAAAGCCCAGCAGAGGCTGCTCCTAAGCGCAGAAGGTTACGCAAGACTGTTCAAGTAGAGTCCCCAACAGAGAAAATTCACGATGTAATCTTCGACCTCCAACAAGGGTTTACAGCGCCCACAGAGGTGGCAGATTTGGGAACAGAAGTCGTACTAGACGACGAAGAGGAAGAATTGGAGTTAGAAGAGGGTGAAAAAGATGTCAAAGGCACACATCCAAGCCCACCTCCCAGTGCAACCCACATTTCTAGGGACCCTGTTCTAGAGGGAATCCCTATTGAAGAAAGCGTGCACATGCTAAACCCAGCCCAAACCTACCTCGCAGAGGATATTCTTTCGTCCTCTGTCGAATGCACAGTCCGGGAACCTCAATCTACTCCAACATCCTCTCAAAAGGATGGTGGTTTTACAAAAAGAATCCATTCGCCCAAGGACTCGACACTACAAAGAGAGGCATCTGTTGCCCCTTCACACATGAGTGAACCACCAAGTCATGCTTCAGAGGCATGCGAGAGAGTCACAAAGGATGCGGGTCTAGAACACCCAAAGTCTCCACTCGATCCCACTGTCCAATTAGGCTCTGAACCTATTAGGCATGAAATCGAAAGAACACTGGTAAGCTCTCCAATTGGGGATGTCCGAGGATCTGGTGGAAGTCCCCGAGATGACTACGTCAAATCAGTAACTGAGTGCGCCTTACACTCCAGGGCTACTAGGTCACCATGTGTTGGTGATCTAGGTTACCAGACTGCCTATGTGATGAAGGAGGAGTTACAAACCTTCGCCACAGAGGTATTCAACAGGATGAATGAGTTGAAAAGCTTGTTCTCCTCCCAACCGACGATAGAGGCTCTTACACCTCTAATAGAGGCTCTGAAGGAGTTGACTTCTACAACTCATGAACTAAAGGCGGCCTTATCAGCCCTTCAGAGCTCTGTCCCCAATAAGGCTGATCTAACAGAAGCCTTCAGTGCACTGTCTCTCAACCGCTCTTCAATCCACACGCTCAAAACAGAATTAACAAAGGTTGCCACCCAATATGCTACAGATGTAGTTTCCACCGGCTACACCAACTATTCTGCCTTCAAGGATGAGATCCAAGAGATGTTCTCCTCTGCGGTCACTTATGGCATCGATTCTTCATCCTCCAGGGCTAACATTAACCATCTAGCCACTCGTTGAGAGCTAGACGCAATGGTTGAAGCCCTTGGATAGACCATGCGGAAATACAACGACCATCTTCTCAAGGAAGCCCGAGCAACCAACGAATCAATAAGAGACTGCACAAAGAAACTCGTCGCAGAGGGTAACAACTTCATAAATGAGATCTATCGATGCGTCTCTAAAATGAAATGGGCCACAGAGATTGACATCAACAATGCCTCTGTAAATGCTGAGATGGTCACTGAAAAGATGGATAAGGCGGCTTCCAAAGTTCTAAGGCGATTGAAGAAGGTTCCCCTCACTTCATGCAAGACAGAGGCCACTCAAATCCATGATGATCAGGAAGGTGATGACCCTGATCGTCATGAGGGGTAGACAAAGACAGAACCAAAGAAAACAACCTCTGCCAAACCACTAAAAATAGTGGACTCTGCTGCTGCCCTATTCTCAAAAGACAAATCTCCAGAGTCTAAGGGGAAAGGCAAGCGTAAAGCAGTAGAGGAGTCGCCACAGAAGGGGTCAAGCTCTGACACGCTGGAGGAGGTCAATGAAGAAGAATATGATGACCCTGATCTTGTTCGAGCACTAAAGGCTTCTTTGGTAGAGGCACAGGCAAAAAAAGGCAGAGCCCCCATCCCCAGAGTCGGAGAAGGCTCTTCTTCCAAGCTTGCAAAGATACCGAAAGAAACGTCCATGGGTACGTTTGACGCTCGGGTAGGAACTGTCAAGCCAATCCTACCAGAGGGGTCTACCTAGAGGCCTATACTCGAAGAAGAATCCAGAACGCCAGAGTCTGCCAGGGTGGGGAGGGTATATGAGATCATTGAATCCATGAACAAGATTCCTACACAAAGGGTGCGCACAGAGCCCGTAACCACTGTTGAGGAGATTCTGCGATGGCGTTACTCATCGATGGACACAGAGCCCCCTTATGACCCAGAGCTAAAAGGAATGCCCTCTGCCTTTGCAAAGTTCCACTTCTTGAAACTCACCAGGCCACAACAGGTCTTCTCAGAGCTTGTGATCACTTTACTCGAAACCATTTCTCCGCGAACTATGCTAAAGAAGACCGTGCTATACACTCAATACATGGTGAAGAGGGATGATGGCAATCTTTACTCTTTCACAAATGCTGAACTCCACAACCTCTGCGTATTTGACCTAATATTCTTACACAAGATCTTGAACAAATACATGGAGAGGAGGTCAACATATTTGATTTCTCTCAGAAGGCTGATTGAGGTAATGCATGCTCAAGTCAAATTCTACAGCCAGAAAGATTTCGACATCGCTATGAGGTTGGCCCAGCCAGATCTGAAAATTTCTCCTCCAAAGAATAGACCCAGTTGGCTGCTTAGATTTCATCCCAACACCATTGTCCACAATCCCATATTTGGGTTTGTTTTCTTGGACAAGGATGAGATTCTAAGATTCTTCGATCAAAAGAGACGCACAAGTATTCCACAGAGTCTCTCTAGTGGGTGTCAACTTGCTGGTGACAGAGGTGCAGAAGGGAGGATAAGGGCGGATGAAGTGACCAACCTTCTGGAAACAATCAAGATACAAGTCTCCTTCAGAGAATGGATTTTCAAGGTCTACAAGACTGTTAAGACTGACCTGCAATATGCTGGAGACGATTTTCCAAACTCTGCTGTGGAGTAATCTATTGTAATAGTGTAGGCCTGCACTATCTTTTAATTCTTTCAGTATTGTAATTCTTTTTCAGAGGATGAGATTAATCTCCTCTTGTATTTTTTTCATAAGTCAATTCTTGCACCCAACTGTCCAAAATTACTTTTTCATACTTAGGGGGAGATTGTTAGCTCAATTATTCCTTTTTTGTAAAAGTATAGAAAAAGTATACTGCAAGTCTTGATAGAAGGATAACTCCATAGAAGACCACCGAGGACTAACGACAGAAGCCGTTTGATCGATCAAGTTAGGAGTGGCAGAACCTCTGGTATGTCTCACAGAGGTTCTGGAAAATAGTCCTCTGTAATATAGAACATGCAAGTCAATTACAGCAGAGCCTCTGAGATGGCTTAAAGAGGGTCTGCGGATTTCGTCTTCTGTGAAATTTCTGTTCCATCAGTTTACGAAGGTTGTTAGCCGCATGTGCTTCTCATGTGTCTAGGGAATAATCGACTTTATTTGGACGGCTCAGATGAAGACACGCGTTAAGATATGGTCTCTAAGGTCGTTAGGAACTAGTATAAATAGCGGCTATGGCAATTGTAATCGGTGGTGCTTCCTGTATTGTAATCGTCTAATTTTTCAATTGAATTGATTGAAAAACCTTTGAAGCAATTCTCCTGTGTTCATCTTCTTCATCAATACTGTGTGTTCTTAATACTCTGTTTTGCTCTCATTATTCTTCCATTACACTTCATTGTTCAAGAGCTCTTCTAGAGTATTAGATCAATATCAAAGTTGAATTTAAGATCCAACAATGCGCCAAAAGGAAAAAGTGGTACCTTACACCAGATTTCTATCCATGGTGTTTGCTAAGATCTTTAGTAACAAGTACTCCACGGAAGGCAACCTGACTATCTGTAGGCTTGGATCCATGATCTTGGATCATAAGCTTAAATCTGAAGATGTTGCCCTTTCATCCCTTCTATCGCGCAACACACATTGCAGTACTTCTTCATCTGCTGCAACTATGCCTGCATATCCTTCTTCTTTTTCCTCTTCTCTAACTGTGCCAGTATGTTCATTTTCTCCAACTGTGACAGTATGTCCTTCTTCCCTTGCTCCAGTGGTCAAGACAAAGGCAAACCCCCAAAGTCTATCCCAACCACCACCACCCTCTCGTCTAATAGATCCTCCTCTCAAACCCACTTCGTTCTCCATTGAGGGCCAACAAATCCAAAAAGGGGATACCCACATCTCTGGTTGTTACCTCTTAAAAGGTTCCAGTCATTGAAACAAGCGTTACCCCTGAGGCAACTTCAATTATAACCCCTCCTAGCTCTTCAATGATTTCTTCAATCACTGTCATACATGTTGCTCCTCTCCCAACCACCCTAGTGACCCAAATCACTAAAGGTGTGAATATCAGCATAGCCACTGCTGAACACCCACTTCCACCACTCTCAGTCACCTTTTCTTCTCCTCCTTCTTTGGTCTCGACACATGCTAGTGATTAATCAGTAATTTTCCTCGCTGATGATGAAGCAATCACCATAGAACCTGAGGTTTCTCATCTCGAAACACTTCAGTCAATGGAAGCCTATTCTTTCAAAGGCTACAAGAAGAGAACCAACATCAATCCTTCAGATAGTATTGATGACCGCTCAGGTAATCTACCAACCTACGCTTTTATTTCTTCTAACCCTGAGATATTTTATGCTCAAACCTCTTCTTTTTCAGGTCCTTGCTATGAAGGAATGCCAACCATGGAAGAAAACTATAACATGGCTGAGGATGTGTAGTTGATTCTCCCGGTAGTAGAGACTGTCTTAATCAAAATGGACCAAGTCCATAAAGACATGCCTCTCAGGGATGACCTTTCCTCTGACCTCTCAGCTGTCAAAGTTGAAGTCAATGACGTGAAGAAACTACTATCTATGATGCAAACCGATGTACGCACCAATGCTATTGGCTATATCTGCTCTCAACAACAAAGTCGATGAAGCGCATACTCAGCTTACCAAGCATGCTAAGATGTTGCAGCAGATACTGGGTCTTCTCCAACGTCCAATATCAGTTCCTGCACCCTCCTTCGTAGCTATGGATCGCCTATCGCTAGATCAGATTCTCGAACTTGGTCTTCTTCAAGCTCAATCTTCGGTCGTGCTTGAACAGCGAATGGACATTACGGCTTTAAGTCTTGATAATCTAATCTCTCATCGTTTTGATCCCAGATTTAAGTCTTTAACAATCAATTCGTTCAAAGAATCAAGAACATAAAGATGAATTCAATATGTCGGCAAGCTTAGATTCATAAAATGTAAGTACTATGTTCTTGATCTTCAATAATCTCTTTCAATCTCTCAATTGTAATTAATAGCTTACTAACAAAACTAACACAAAATATTTATACCATAAAAGGAAACTAAACTAACCTTCTATAAATGGAAACTACAATACAAATCATATTAAAAGATTTTTAGCACCGGGACTTGAATACAACATTTTTTCCAACAGTCATGCTGATGACAAAGAGGGGGAGAAAGACTTAGCTGCTGATGTTGCTTTCCCTACAACACCAGCTCATGTTGAGGCTCAAAGAGCTGAAGCAAATGAAGTTGCTGCTGAAGTTGTAGATGCCATCACTTCCCATAATGTTGAAGCTGAGGAAGTTGATGATGTCGTCAGAGCTGATGCTCAAGACAAAGACCTTCCTATCACCCGTGCAGTTGATGTTGGTGATGAGGAAGATGAAGATAATGACTCTCCATCCCTTTCTGACATTGGAAAAGATGATGATGATGACTTCACCATTCAATACCACAACAAACCAGCCAGCGCTCTAAAAGGAGTCTCTCTTAGGGATTCATCATACTAGGGGGAGATAGAGAAAGAAAGAGAAAAAGAGACTTCTGCAAAGAACCAGAACACCTCTTCCAAAGACAAAGGTGTTGCAGAAGAAGGAAACCTGAAAGTTTTCTTCAATCTTATCATCCTCAAGGGTATGCTCAACCCTCCAGGTTTGATGTCGTAAATTCTCTATCTCAATTCTCTTATACTATTCCTTCTACTACATGTGGTCTTCTAGAGGAATGGGTACCTGAGAACCCAACTTCTAGTAATCGTAGCGACCAACAGATGACTCAGCTTAAGGAGTCACTCGACCAAACAAGAGTAAAAATTCCTTTTCGTACCTCTAGTTGTGGTGAGTTTGACATCCGTAGAGAAACTGAATGACTCGAAGCTCTCAAGGCTGAGGAAGAACTTTGAATTCAACGACAACCGACTAATGACAGTCTCAAGCTGACCAAGTGTCTTGATTCTCAAGTTCTTTGAAAAAAATATATCTAAAAAATGGTGAATGTTGTCAAGGCCCAAGCTAAATTGCTTTCAATTTCATAAACTGAACGTCAAAAAGCAATGAAGCTGAATGACCGAGACAAGAAATGGAGATAAGATCATTGAAATAAAAGAATAAGTCCCCATCGCATCTCAAACGTCACAATCAATGGACGAATGAAAGATGATGGACTGCTAATCTCCAGAGACAACCTAGATGTTGTAACTTAGTATCCTTCTTACATTGGACAATAAGGCTACAGTGAATTGATGGAAATCCGCCAAGCCATCAAGTGCTCAAAGTCAAGGCACAAGCAAATAATTGAAGACATCCTCAACGAGCTGATCGATAAGATGTCCAAATTTGTTGATGTACCTACAAAGGCGACGTTCAAGAAAGGTGGAAGAAAAAATCCTTCAGATCCTAATGATGGACCAACTCTGAGGAGCGAACATGAAACAAATTTCTCACTGGAGGAAGTCCTAAAGGATTCAAAGAAACCAGACATCTTTATGTCGAACCTATCTCTGCTAGCAAATGGTCCTTACACACCCAACACTTTGCATCTAAATCCTGAGTTTGGATTCATATTCCTTGACTATGATACCGACCACGACTTTCAAAGATTGTATTAACTCCATCTATGTCTTATAGAACCATATTTATTATCTAAGATATTGGTTGGATAATGACCTTTATGGTGAGATGATAGACCTCAAGATCAAAAAATAATTTCTACATCGAAAGATGCTTGGAGAAGAACTACCTGGTTACATCAACTTCAGCGACTTAGATTAGTTAGAATTTTCTATCTTGTAAATCTTATCTTTCATCGTAAGTCTTATTTTTCTATGTCTTTTCTTTCAATGTACAACTTATGTGTAATAAGTCTATAATGTTTTTCCATAACACTTGTATACCTCCTCTTTGAATAATATAAGTATTTCATCAGTATCACTAAAAAAGATCCTTGGAAAGAGTAATAGGGACACATGTCTATGAGTTCCAGTAAGCTCTTACATTCACTGAAAATCTTCAGTTAGTAAATATGCTTTCAGTTTCACTATCACTTATTATACTTATAACTTAAGAAAACTTATATATTAAAAAACTGTATCACTGAAAAAGATCACAAAATAGTTAAAAAGGACATGTACTTTATTTGTAACTTTTCTTTACTATTATATCTTAAGGCAAATTTCTTTATGTTACTTTGTCATCATCAAATAGGGGGAGATTGTTGATCATCTTTATCATTGATTTGATGATAATCTCTTTCACCTATCGAAGTATTATGTTTCTATCTATTCAGTTCCAGCGATCATCAATGAGTTTGTTTAGTGATCGTTGAAATATGTATTGTAATCCTACAGCGACAACGATACTTCAAGAAGAAAAAACTCACACCCAAGAACCTTTGGTGAATGTCGAATACTGAAACTGGAGATTAGTGACTAGTGCGTTCGTGATCTGAAGCGGTATTCAGTGATTACAACCTGGTCAACATATGTATGAAGACTGCACAAGCCTCAGTGAATGCTGAAGAAACCTCCAGGCATTATTCTAGCATTCATTGATCAAATGAAGCTTGCCATGCACAATTGTTTTTGTATTGTCCTTCTACACACAAAGCACAAACCCATACCCTCTTAAGAGTATCGTAGTGAGAGAAGTAACTTCTTGGGTATGTTCTTAGTGAGGAAGATGATTACTGAGAGGAGAGTCACTCAGCTATTTATACCCATTACATTAGATTCAATTCAGAAGGTACATAGTACGAGTCAAGCTTTTAGAGGAAAGCTTGTCCTTTGTTCAGATTTTGCATGCTTTTAGGTGTATGTTCAGATTTTGCAGGCTTTGTGTGAACTGACTGTGATCTACACCACTTCTAAATATAACCTTTGGCTATATATATATATAGGGGCTCATTCAAGGGAGAACTGGTTAGTTTGTGGTAACCGTGAGATCCAATCTCAACCACAAATCAATAGATAAATTAGGAAATTTATAATTTTGTTAATTTTGATTAAAATTTTAATGCAAGGACATTTTAGGTATTTTCTTTCTTCTCTCCTCTCTTCTCTCTCCGTCCCCATCTTCCGGCCACCGTCCTCCGGCCTCCGGCCACCATCCTCCGGTGATACCACAGTGTGATACTCAAACACATATAAGAAGCATTGTGATACCACTGTGTTACATATCTGATCGACCGCACAAACTACCACAGTGTGATACCCAATCACATATATGATGCATTGTGATACCACTTGTGACATTCCGTCATTTCTGAGCCTCAGGTTAGCACCTTATTATAGATCCTATATTTAAAATTATAAATTTACTTGGATCTAGTCATGGTGGTTAGAGTTCATCTGGCTTAGTTCCCAAGTTTAGTTCGGAAAATCACGCCTCGGCGGGTAACCGATAAAGTTAACTTGTGTAATGCCAAATATTTTAGTAATGCTCCAAATAAAATAAAGTTGATATTATAAACTTTTAAATTAAAATACAAAAGTCCCATTTGAATGTTCATATAATTTATCAAAAGGTGGAGTCTTGGAATTAATAGTGTCATTTTATTTATGATTGGGTAAATTATATAGTGGGTTTATTCATATTAAGAAAAATAAAAGTTTTATTTGGGTTTGGGCCTTTAGAGGCCAGCCCATTTCCTTATTTAAAATCCCCATATAAATACCCCACATTCTTTGAAAAACTCTCATTTCCAAATTCTCTCAGCCTAAGCTTTTCATCTCTCTAATCTCTCTTTAAAACAAACCACCCTCCAGTCGATTCCTTCAAGCAAGTCTTCAGAAAAATTTTGTCAATCTTTGAAGAATATTCAAGATTTTAAGACAAACATATGATCCTAGTTATCTTACCTTGTAAAATAACAAAAGTTTTCCTCCTCCTACTTCTACTTCTTGGCCATTTAGTTAAAATTCTGGAGAGTTAAAGAGGGGAGATTATTCATCAAACACATGAGAATGTCTTCAAAAAGGATGATAATCCATGATCCATGATTCTTTGATTTTTAAGAAAGTAGGAGAAAGCCCCTTTGCATGCGAAGGCCGATCATATAAAGATATGTTATGAAGAATGGAAGAATCTTGCATGCATCCCAAATCGATTTGTGCATCTTCAAAATTTAATGAAATCGGAAAATAATTTCTGAAGGCTAACCGTTTTTKRTAGTTTGAAAATAGGGTTAAAATCTTTGGAAAATGATGAGTAAATGGCTGTCACTCGAAGAGTGTGCAATCTGTTTTGGGGGTTGTGTAATTGAAGATTGTAGGGTAATAATGAGTAACTTAAACCCACTCAAATTTCTTGATATTTGGAATAGTCGGCTGATCTCATTATTTTGAATGATGTAAAAGTTGGACAAAAAATGACTTTTGGAAGGTTCCTATTTATAGTGATTTGTGAAACCCAAAATATACCTGGAACATAATTTATAATCTGTCCAAAAATCAGCTTTTGAGTAAAGGATTTTGATTTCTTTTAATATATATAATTTTTGGGCTATTTTTAGAATAAATAATAAAATATCAACTTTAATTCATAAAAATCTGATGGCATTACATAGGATGCAGTTTGACTTTATCTTTGACAAGAACCCATAGGTGAACTAAATACTAGATGTTGGTCTGTTTAGGAAGGTAGGGCAGACGTTGAGAGCTTCAGACGTCATCTTCTTGGATATTCATCATCWAACCAGTGAGTTCTCACGGCCCCACTTTTAATGCWTTTTRTTTATTTAAATTGGGGGAAAAGCATGAAGTTATGCAAACTATACTTTATTTATAACTGTTGGACTAAAGAACTGTTTTGTCGATGTTTTGTTTAAAATCTTTGGACTAAAGAACTATTTAGTCAAAACCGTTGGACTAAAGAATTGTTTAGTCAAGTTTTGTTTACTGTTTTGCACTATGATATAAATGCTAAATTGATGTTCTTAGGATTATGTTTCCAAATAAAGTCCCCGTTCGTAAACGCTACTTGTTAACTCGGGCATGTCCTCGGGCCATGGTATTGTGGATAGCCGCTATTGTGTTGACAATCCCACCTAGAAAGGGGTGCACATTACTTATGTTTTCTTAGTCTAATCATGTGGAATTTGGACCACCGCTGAATTAGTACTACTACGAACTGTGGGACCTAAGTAAGTGTACGGGCTACTTATGGTCGTTCGTAAAATAATGGGGCACATTGGTCAGGAAAGGCTCAGTAGCGTCTCAAGTTAAGCATCGTGGTAGATTTACATTCATTAAGTGCAAAAGTTTATGTATATGCTTGCAAATAAATGATTTATGCATTGTAATGTTTTGTGCATATGAAAACCCGTGAACTCACCAACTCTTTGTAGTTGACGTTGTTTTATGTTTCATGCTTTTCAGGATTTAAGTAAGAAATGAAGTTTTTGGGAGCATATTTGTGGCAAGACCGATTAAGTTCGCGTTCGAAGTTTTTGTATAAGAAGTACACTATTCTATTTTGGTTAATGATGTTAAACTTGTTTTATTTTGTAAAATCTGAAAGGTATTATTTATTAACTGTTGTTGTGACTCGCTTACCTGTTACATCTCGTGTTTCCACTTTAGCGGGGTGTGACAGATTTGGTATCAGAGCTTCTGTTATAGAGAACGCTGGTTTTCCTTAAAAACCATCGACTATAACCAAAAAAATTTAAAATGGTTTTCGAGTAATTTAGAACCATATGATTTTTAAAGCGAGTCACATTATTATATGTCGATTAAACAAAGTCTGATCACCTGTGTTTAATTTACATATAATAAGAAGAACTTAATCGGTTGTACGAAAGATATGCTCCAGTTAAGAAATTGTTATGAAAAGCATGATTTTATGTGTTGCACAAATTATGAATATCCATTGCCCTAGACCGACCAGAGGTGAAGGATTAGAAAATCCCTTATTTTGTTAAGTGTCCATGTTAGACAAGAAGCGCTGGTTAGAAGGACCAGAGGCGATGGGTAGAAAATCTCTTATTTTGTTAAGTGTCCATGTTGGACCAAAAGCGTTGGTTAGAAGGACTAGAGGCAATGGGTAGAAAATCCTTTATTTTGTTAAGTGTCCATGTTGGACCAGAAGCGCTGGTTGGAAGGACCAGAGACGATGTGTAGAAAAATCCCTTGTGTGATAAAGTGATCATGATAGACCAGAATCTCTGGTTAGAAGGACCAGAGATGATGGATTAGAGGTCTCCTTATATTGTTAAGTGCGAGAAACCAGAGGCCAATGGACGGGAGATCTATTGGGTTGCAAGGTGTGAAGAACCAGAGGATTGATGGTCGGTATGAACGTGAATCAGCAATCGACGAAATAGAATTCCAATGATTTGCTTAGTCTGAATGTGGTTTCAGAGAACCGATGGACGGGTTACTTTATACTTTCCTATGTAAGATGAATCAGAGGCTCTGGTCATGCAACCAGAAGCTCTGGTCATGCAACCAGAAGCTTCGGTCATGCAACCAGAAGCTCTGGTAGTGCAACCAGAGACTTTATATCTAGAGGATCTAGCTTGATTGCCACCTTTAGTCCTGCTTAGAAGCTTCCATTGTATCGACAAGCATTTGTTAGATGGTACATTTTAGAGACTAAGATTATTAATGTCGCAGATTACTATGGCGTCATCCGATCCTAGTGAATACTCGGCCGACGAATCCGGCTACGTGGTTCGTCGATCTAGAAGAAACTCATCCCGCAATGAAGAGATAGATCCATATGAACAAGAGGACACTGCGACTAGTGGAGCATCTGTTTCCCCGCCAGCATCCTTGTTACCCCCATTTGAGCCAGTACCCGATGTCCCACCACAAACTTATCATGGTCTCAGGATTAGAGTTACACCGAGGAAAAGTATTCCACTGCCTCGACGAGTGACATTTGAGAATTCCTCTAGAGTAAGAGGAGAGCCATCACGACCACAGCAGGGGCACAAGATATCTCAAGTAGTGACTAGAGTGCCTGCATCCTATGCCCAGGGCATGAACCCGGCTGAACGAGAATGGGTGTAGAGAATTGCATCAGATACTCAGACTCACCAGACCTGGCTGGGATATCATCACCACATTCTGAACAATCTATCCGATGTGATGGAAGCACACCATCAACGAATGATGAGAAACACGAATGTTGTCATTGCAGCGAGGCGAGAGATTAGAAGGTTGTACAAGTATTTGGTGTTGAGTGGAATATTGATGTTGTTGTTAGGAATGCTGAGAGGCTGGTTATTATTCTAGAAACATTGTCTAGTGATAGGATATCCACTCTTTTGCGTAGAAACTCAAGGACCTGTTTTTCTAGCTTCAATCACCTATGAATGCATGATATCGTTTCTTGAAGAATGCTTATTTATGTCAAATCAAGGTGCATATAAGAATTAATCTGTTTGGTTATAAATGCTTGAATGTTATCCATGCGACGATCATCTGTGGCATCATTTAAATGGCTGGAAGTCATCATCCTTGTTATGACAATAAAAATGACGAAATTCCCTTCCGACTTAGGCCTTAGAAGATACCGCCAAGAAGAGAAAACCCTGAGGTTGCACAACTTGTGTCAAAACAACTTTTGGCCGCAGTCCCCAACATAGTTAGTCAAGTGGCTGTTGGCCTGAATTCTAACCAACCAAACAATCCAGAGCCGAGGGCGGCTAGGGAATGCACTTATAAATATTTTAGATCTTGCAACCCGAAAGAATTCAATGGAATCGAAGGAGCAGTAGGATAACTATCATGGCTCGAAAGCATGGAATCTGTTCTTCACATTAGTAAATGTACTGAAGGAAATAAAGTAGAATATGCGGCATGTTTGTTACAAGGAAGGGCACTTACCTGGTGGAATACATTGGTACAAACTAGGGGTCGGGAAGCGGCTAACCAGCTTTCTTTGGAGGAATTTAAGAAATTACTAAAGGATGAATACTGCCCAAGAAGTGAACTCCAAAATTTAGAAATGGAGTTATGGAATCATGAAATGAAAGGGGAAAATATAGCTGCCTATACGGCCCGATTCCACGAGTTAGCGAATCTAGTACCACATCTAGTGACACCGGAGGAAGTCCGGATTGAGAGGTATATTTGGAGATTGTCTTCAGAAATCCGAGGAAACATCACCTCGGCCAACCCAAAAACCCTTAAGGAGGAAATAGATATTGCCACCAAGCTCACGAATAATGTGGTTCGATCAGGAGAATTCGCCAAGGGAAAAAGAAAAATGGAAGAGTAGGGGAATCGATGATCTGGGGGAAAATATGACAAGAATAGGAGAGTGGCAGGAAAGTTTGGGGCACAGACTCAGGCGGTGAATCAAGGAGGCATGACCAAATGCAATAAATGCAAATATCCGCACTGGGGAAATTGCATCATTTGTCAAAGATGCCACCTAGGGGGTCATACAGCAAAGGATTGCCGAAGACGATTATGTTTCGATTGTGGGTGCCCAGATCATATGAGGAATGTATGCCCAAAGAGAAAACAGGGAACAAATGCAACCCAAACCCGACCAGCCAGTCAAGGAAACCCAGAAGGTAAGGCACAGGGCAGAGCATTTGAGATCGGAGCCAAAGAAGCTAGATACGATCCCAATGTGGTTTCAGGTACGTTTCTCCTGAATAATGAATTTGAATCAGTTTTATTTGATTCAAGGGCAGATAGAAGTTTTGTATCACTAGATTTTAAGCCGAGGATTAACTTAAAGCCCCAAAGGTTGGAAGAAGTTTACGTAATTGAGTTTGCCAATAGCCAAGAAATTAAGGCTAAAGACATAATCATGGATTGCACTCTAAGTTTAGCCAATAAGAATTTTAGCATAGACCTTATTCCTATTGAACTAGGAAGTTTTGACATAGTTATAGGCATGGATTGGCTATCCAAAAATCAAGCTGCAATTGTCTGTTTGGAAAAGGTTATCTGAATTCCTTAAGAAGGAAATGACCCCATTGTGATTCAAGGAGATGTGTCAGATTGAAAAATTAAGATAGTATCTTGCATGAAGATGCGGAGGTACCTGAAGAAGAGTTATGTTGCATTTTTGGCACATGTTATTGATAAGAAGGTAAAAGAAAAAGGTATTGATGATTTCCCTGTAGTACGGGAGTTTCCTAATGTATTTCCCGAGGATTTACCAGGATTACCCCCACCAAGACAAGTTGAATTCAGTATCGACTTAATTCGTGGAGCTGCCCCAGTGGCAAAGGCACCATATCATTTGGCACCATCGGAGATGCAAGAAATGTCAAATCAACTCCAAGAGTTATTAGATAAGGGATTTATAAGACCAAGTTACTCACCATGGGGTGCACCGGTTTTATTCGTTAAAAAGAAAGATGGGTCAATGCGAATGTGCATTGATTATAAGAACTTAATAAATTGACCATCAAGAATAGATACCCTCTTCCTAGAATCGATGATCTGTTTGATCAACTCCAAGGTGCGGTATACTTTTCCAAAATCGATCTGCGATCTAGATACCATCAAGTAAGATTTCGGGAGGAGGACATTCCCAAAACAGCATTCAGAACCCGATATGGTCATTATGAGTTTTTGGTTATGCCATTCGGACTAACCAATGCACCAGTAGTCTTTATGGATCCAATGAATAGAGTCTGCAGACCATACCTGGATAAATTTGTAATCGTTTTCATAGACGATATACTGATTTATTCACAAAGCAAGGAGGACCATGAGCAGCATCTGAGGATGATATTAAAACTACTTTGGAACCAGAAATCTTACGCAAAATTCTCCAAATGTGAATTCTGGATTCGTGAAGTACAATTTCTTGGTCATGTGGTTAATGAAAAAGGGATTCAGGTAGATCCTGCCAAGATTGAGGCCATTAAGAAATGGGAAGCCCCAAGAACCCGATGGAAATTCGTCAATTCCTTGGCTTGGCAGGCTATTATCGGCGATTCATCGCGAACTTTTCAAAAATCACACAACCACTCACAGGTTTAACCCAGAAAGACAAGAAGTTTGTTTGGGGAGAGAAACAGGAAGGAGCATTTGAGACTCTTAAGCAGAGGCTATGCAATGCACCTATCTTATCCCTACCAGAGGGCTAGGAAAACTTTGTGGTCTATTGTGATGCATCGCATCAAGACTTAGGATGCGTGCTAATGAAAAAAATACAAGGTCATTGCATATGCCTCAAGGTAACTCAAAGTGCACGAGAAGAATTATACTACTCATGACCTTGAATTGGGGGCAGTAGTATTTGCACTTAAGATTTGGAGGCATTATCTTTACGGTACCAAATGCACCATCTTCACTGATCACAAAAGTCTTCAACATGTCCTAGATCAAAAGATGTTGAACATGAGGCAACGGAGATGGGTCGAACTTCTTAATGACTATGATTGTGAAATAAAGTACCACCCAGGGAAAGCTAACGTGGTAGCAGACGCCTTAACCCGGAAAGAAAGAGTGAAACCATCAAGGGCACAAGCCATGGGAATGCTGGTTCAAACGAACCTAAAAATGCAGATTATTGATGCTCAAGAAGAGGCGTTGAAATCGTAGAATCTGAGGAACGAGACCCTGCACCACCTAGAGAAGGAATTCGAAACTCGAGTAGATGGGGTGCGTTACTTCAAAGATAGAGTTTGGATACCAAAGAACGACAGCCTCCGATCAATAATTTTGGAGGAAACACATCGCTCAAGAAACTCAATTCACCCAGGAACCGATAAGATGTACAAAGAGCTAAGAGAATATTATTGGTGGCAAGGAATGAAGAAGGACGTTGCCTTATACGTAAGACGGTGTATAACCTGTGCAAGGGTAAAAGTTGAACATCAGAAATCGTCTGGTCTTCTTCAGCAACTAGAGATTCCCCAATGGAATTGGGATCAGATATCAATGGATTTTGTTACAAAGTTACTTATGACTAGGAGAGGATATGACTCAATTTGGGTCATAGTGGATCGACTTACGAAATCCGCGCACTTCTTACCTGTTTGAGAAGACTTTAGTACGGAAAGGTTTGCACAGTTATATATCAATGAAATCGTATCGCATCATGGAGTACCTATTTCCATCATCTCAGATATAGATAGCCGTTTTACTTCACGACTGTCGCAATCAGTTCAAAAGGCACTAGGCACGAGGTTGGACTTAAGGACTTCCTATCATCCTCAAACGGATGGGCAAACGGAAAGGACTATCCAAACGCTAGAGGATATGTTACGAGCCTGTGTGATAGATTTTGGAGGCAGTTGGGACACTCATCTACCATTGGTTGAATTTTCCTACAATAATGGTTATCACACAAGTATCCAGTGCGCACCGTACGAAGCCTTGTATGGGCGTAAATGTAGATCCCTACTCAGCTGGTTGGAAATTGGTGATAGACAGCTGACTAGGCCTGACATTATCCAGGAAACAACCGACAAACTCTCGATCATCCAAGAAAGACTTAAAGCTGCAAGAGATTGTCAGAAGAGCTATGCTGATAACCGAAGGAAA
>NW_020200637.1:109126-111819 GCF_001531365.2 Cynara cardunculus var. scolymus
TTGGAATTAATAGTGTCATTTTATTTATGATTGGGTAAATTATATAGTGGGTTTATTCATATTAAGAAAAATAAAAGTTTTATTTGGGTTTGGGCCTTTAGAGGCCAGCCCATTTCCTTCTTTAAAAACCCCATATAAATACCCCACATTCTTTGAAAAACTCTCATTCCCAAACTCTCTCAGCCTAAGCTTTTCATCTCTCTAATCTCTCTTTAAAACAAACCACCCTCCAGTCGATTCCTTCAAGCAAGTCTTCAGGAAAATTCTGTCAATCTTTGAAGAATATTCAAGATTTTAAGACAAAGGTATGATCCTAGTTATCTTACCCTTGTAAAATAACAAAAGTTTTCATCCTCCTACTCCTACTTCTTGGCCTTTTAGTTAAACTTCTAGAGAGTTAAAGAGGGGACATTATTCATCAAACACATGAGAATGTCTTCAAAAAGGATGATAATCCATGATCCATGATTCTTTGATTTTTAAGAAAGTAGGAGAAAGCCCCATTGCATGCGAAGTCCGATCATGTAAAGATATCTTTTGAAGAATGGAAGAATCTTGCATGCATCCCAAATCGATTTGTGCATCTTCAAAATTTAATGAAATCGGAAAATAATTTCTTAAGGCTAACCGTTTTTGGTAGTTTGAAAATAGGGTTAAAATCTTTGGAAAATGATGAGTAAATGGCTGTCACTCGAAGAGTGTGTAATCTGTTTTGGGGGCTGTGTAATTCAAGATTGTAGGGTAATAATGAGTAACTTAAACCCACACAAATTTCTTGATATTTGGAATAGTCGGCTGATCTCATTATTCTGAATGATATAAAAGTTAAACATAAAATGACTTTTGGAAAGTTCCTATTTATAGTGATTTGTGAAACCCAAAATATACTTGGAACATAATTTATAATCTGTCCAAAAATCAGCTTTTGAGTAAAGGATTTTGATTTCTTTTAATATATATAATTTTTTGGTTATTTTTAGAATAAATAATAAAATATCAACTTTAATTCATAAAAATCCGATGGCATTACATAGGATGCAATTTGACTTTATCTTTGACAAGAACCCATAGGTGAACTAAACACTAGATGTTGGTCTGTTTAGAAAGGTAGGGCAGACGTTGAGAGCTTCAGACGTCATCTTCTTGGATATTCATCATCAAACCAGTGAGTTCTCACGGCCCCACTTTTAATGCTTTTTATTTATTTAAATTGGGGGAAAAGCATGAAGTTACGCAAACTACACTTTATTTATAACCGTTGGAATAAAGAACTGTTTAGTCGATGCTTTGTTTAAAATCTTTGGACTAAAGAACTGTTTAGTTAAAACCGTTGGACTAAAGAACTGTTTAGTCAAGTTTTGTTTACTGTTTTGCAATATGATATAAATGCTAAATTGATGTTATTGGGAGTATGTTTCCAAATAAAGTCCCCGTCCATAAACGCTACTTGTTAACTTGGGCATGTCCCCGGGCCGTGGTATTGTGGATAGCCGCTATTGTGTTGACAGTCCCACCCAGAAAGGGGTGCACATTACCAATGTTTTCTTAGTCTAATCATGTGGAATTTGGACCCCCGCTGAATTAGTACTACTACGAACTGTGGGACCTAAGTAAGTGTACGGGCTACTTATGGTCGTTCGTAAAATAATGGGGCACGTTGGTGAGGTAAGGCTCAGTAGCGTCTCAAGTTAAGCATCGTGGTAGATTTACATTTATTAAGTGCAAAAGTTTATGTATATGTTAGCTCCATCATTCCTATCTTGTAAAAGTATAGAAAAATATATTGCAAGTCTTGATAGAAGGTTATCTCCACAGAAGACAACAGAGGATTAGAAACAAAATCCGTATGAGCGAACAAGTGAAGAGTGGCAGAACCTCTGATGCGTCTCACAGAGGTTCTGGAAAATAGTCCTCTGATCAAAAGAACATGCAAGTCATATACAGCAGAGCCTCTGAGATGGCTTACAAAAGGTCTGCGGTTTTCGTCTTCTATGAAGTTTATGTTCTAACAGTTTTCGAAGGTTGTTAGCCGCATGTGCTTCTCACGTGACTAGGACTTAATCGACTTTCTTTGGACGACCCAGATGAAAACACTTATCAAGATCTAGTCTCTAAGGTCGTTAGAAACTAGTATAAATAGCGGATAGGGCCTTTGTAAACTGTGTGCTTCCAGTATTGTAATTGTCAAAATTTTCAATTGAATCAATTGAAAAACCTTTGGAGCAATCGTTTTCTATTCATCTTCTTCGTTGAGACTGTGTGTTCTTGGTGTGTTTAGAATTTCTAATCACTTAATCACTCTGTTTTGCTCTTATTAATACTTCCACTGCACTTCAATTGTTTTAGAGCTTGATTAGAGTGTTAGATCAATACCAAAGTTGAATTCAGATCCAACAATTGGTATCAGAGCAGGTTTTGAATTCTAATTCAATTAATTCTGCTTTTGGTATTAATCTGTGATTCCTTGAACACCATTTTCTTCAGATTACCTTGTTTCACTCACTATTGAATCAGTTTCATCTTGTTCTTATTTTTTTTCTTCAAATTTCAATGGCGAACATGGGTAATACCTCGTTCATGAGTACTGGATCTCAATCCAAGCCTCCCATGCTTATCCGAGAGGAATATCCACAATGGAAAGTGCGCATGATCAACTTCCTAGAGGGAATTCACCCCAGAATTTGTGAATTTCT
>NW_020200637.1:114099-115875 GCF_001531365.2 Cynara cardunculus var. scolymus
AGACCCAAAAAGATTGTGCTTTTGTGTGTACAATTCGTCCTCTTGAAAGAAAGTTATCCTCAGAGGCTCTTGAATTTTTTCCAAAACACATCACAGAAGCTACAAATGTTAACTCTAATCTCCCAGAGCTTTCTGAAAATGAGTCTCTTTTTAAAAAAAAGTTTTCTCACAGAGCCTTCAAGCATAAATCAAATTATCTTAAGTTTTCATAACTGATGAAGATCTTCTCACATCAGATTCTGAAGGAGAGGCCCTCTCTGATTTAGAAACTGGGCATGAAACTGCCTCTCTTGATCTTGAGAAAAGTGAAAAGGAAAAACTAAGACTAAGTAACTCTCAAATCTCTTCCTCTACAACTCAAAGACCAAAATACATATGGCAACAATTGAGAAAATGGCCTCAATCTAACACTGCTTCTATTTAAGTAAATGCAGGAAAATCAAAGAGGGGATCTAAATAGAAGAGATTTAAAAACGATTTAAAAAAGGAGCCTAGAATAGGGAAGGAATCTTGTAAAAAGAAGCCCATACCTAAGAAGGGCTCTAAAAATAAAAACTCTGTACCCTTCTTTGATGATTTTAAATAAAATTTCAAGAGAGCTTCTTGCAATGTTACCTTTTGTGCTTGTTTCAATATTATGCTTGCTCTATCCAAACATATTCACCACTCATCATGTCTGGTCTTTCACCCCAAGAACCATGGATCTDGGGTGAACAATAGACAATTTGACAATTCTTCTTCAAAGAACAATAAGACCAAACCAAAAGATGCTATGGCATACATCAAACATGCTAATGTTAAAGGACCCAATTGGAAGTGGGTACCCAAATTAAACATTGTCTAAATGTAGAAGAAGCAGCATGTGTCTACTTGGGTCGTTGACTCAGGATGCTCGAGACATATGAYTGGCACCTTAGAGCTTCTGTCATCATACCTAAAGCAAGAAGGATGTTCTGTTGCATTTGGTGGAAATCAGAAGGGGAAGATCAAAGGAAATGGAATGATTGTTAAAGGAGAAATAAAGATGAATCAAGTCTCTTATGTGGATGGACTGAAACACAATCTCATAAGTGTCAGTCAGTTGTGTGACAATGGTCTTGATGTGCTCTTTAAATTTCAATTCTGCATTATGTACAAAGCTGATACTCTGATAGAGGTAATGAGGGCCAACAGAAGAGGAGATCTGTATCTTTTGTGTTTTGACACATTAGAAGCCAAAAAGGAAGTTTGTATTGTGTCCTCTGTGAAGAATGAAGAAGCTTGGCTCTGGCATACCAGGTTCTGTCATCTTAATTTTCATACTCTTGACAAGCTGGTAAGGCTTAATTTAGTCAAAGGACTACCCAATATAAAATTTGAAAAAGACCTTCTTTGTTTAGCCTGTGAAATGGGAAAACTTAAAAGGTCTTCTCATAAAACCAAGTCTGATCCTTCCTATGATAAGCCTTTGAAAATGCTACATGTGGACCTCTGTGGTCCTATTGCAGTGCAAAGTCTTGGAGGAAAGAAGTACATTCTGGTACTCATTGATGAATTTTCAAGATTTACTTGGGTAGAGTTYATTAGAAAGAAATCTCAAGTTCCTTCTGTACTAATCAATCTTTTGAAAAGACTCCAAGTTCTTCATGGCCTTCAGCTTAGAGTACTCCGAAGTGACAATGGCACAGAGTTTAAGAATTATGTGATTGAAGAGTACCTGGCCTCTGTTGGCATCACTCATAATTTATCAGCCCCAAGGACTCCACAGCAGAATGGAGTAGTGGAGAGGAAGAACAG
>NW_020200637.1:118708-128253 GCF_001531365.2 Cynara cardunculus var. scolymus
CCGTTTAGGTATACAAAGGTGTAACATGTTAGAAGGCCCCGCACATATCACAGAAGCTCTGTTACCCTTAGGCTTCGGATAAAACTCTTCTATAGTTTTATATTATTGATATGGTGCGTGTGGTTCTGTGGATAAGGGTTAAAGTTGACCACGCGCGTGTCAGAAACAGGGGCGCACGTCATCAATCGTGCGTCTTCCCAAAAACAAGTGACATATTTTGATTCGTCTTTCCCATAAGCCACTCATCACGTATATCGCCAAACAAACGGTTCACATTCAAAATTTGTCACTATAAATACTTTTTCCCCATCATTTACCCCTTCACTTCCCAAAATACTCCTCCAGCAAAATCTTAAGCTTTCCGGCAACCTGGAAATATGTCTTCAAGCTCAGCATCCGTCTCAGCTCAATCCGAAAACAACCCAAGCAATAATGAAGTAAACCAATCTCAGGCACTGACCTCTCATGCGATATCTTTTTTACAGAATCGATATGAGAAAGTGATGCTGGTAAAGAAACCTAACAACTACTACTTCGCTACATCTTCAAATGGCTTCCCTGAATACACTTATCCACTTCTAGAGATCCTTCGCAATCATCCCATCTATTACGCACTCACCGCAACAAAACCTACCCCTGAAACCAATCTCACCCAATTTCTACTCAGTTCGTACATCTGCACCCTGAAAGATGCTGGATTAAGCATAGTGGGCTATGCTTCACACCCAATAATCAAATCCCTTGTACCAATGGAGATGAACGTCGAGACCCTGCGTTTTGCCCTACACCTACCTACACTGGATGTTCTTAATCTGGATGCCTTCACACCAACTCCAACAGATACGGAATTGATCGAATTCCTCGAATTCCATTCATATACGGTAAACACAAAAATCATCAAACGAACTGAATTCAAGAGGAAGGGCCTTCCTCCTATGTGGAATACTCTATTTTCGATCATCAATTGCTATTTAATGGGGAAGGTCGGCAACCACAATCAAGCATCTCACGCCATGCTCTCCATAGTCTATGGAATATACTTCAACTTGCCCCTGGATTACGCGCAACTCATCTTTGATGATATGGTGGGTCTAATCAAGGAAAAATGTGCTACACAACGTGGTGAGAAATCAAAGGTAAAAGCACAGAAGAAAGCCAAGGAAGACCTTAATTACCCAAACTTGCTCTTACAGAGGTTCTTTGGCTTGGTCTTTGGAGACATGATTGTAGAGAAGCTGCCCTCTGCAGAGCCGAATGCTCGTTTATACACAATGAAGGAGTTTCATCCAACAGAGCATGAGCTAGGTTACAGAAGCCCAAGGCCATTATCAAAAGCTATGCTCAAGTACCTTTGCAAGGGAGATAGGAAGGCTTATAGACGTGCATACAGGTGGCCAAAGCCGGTCCCTGAAACCCCTCCACGAATAGGTATCCCCGTAGGTGAGAAAGTGCACAAAATGAGAGTTGAGGAAAGAATGGAGGAGCCTGCACAGGCAAGGGAGCTGAGTGAGGAAGGACCGAGAGTAGTTAGTAGTCCCCCACGAAGGCCAAAGAAGTCTAAGAAGACTCATAAGGATGTCGATCCTTCTAAGAAAAAGAAAGAGAAAAAGAGACCCGTAGAAGAAGAGGGTCCACACAGTCCTCTACCAAAACCCAAAAAGAAGAAATCAAAGAAGGCCCAACCCACAAAGGTTGAAGTCACAGAGGCTGAAATTCAAGAAGGCCCGACAGAGGCTGTACCTAAGCGCAGGAGGTTACGCAAAGCTGTTCTAAAAGAGTCCCCCACTGAGCACATCCAAGATATAATCTTCGATCTCAAACAGAGTTTTACAGCGCCCACAGAGGTGGTAGATTTGAGGGCAGAAGTTGTACTGGACAACGAAGAGGAAGAAGTGGAGTTAGAAGAGGGAGAAAAGATGCCGAAGGCACACATCCAAACCCCCTCCCAGTGCAACCCACATCGAAGAAAGCATGCATACGCTGAACCCTGAACCAACTAACCTTGCAGAGGACATTCTTTCGTCCTCTATCGAACGCACAAACCGGGAACCCTATTCTACTCCATCATCCTCTCAAAAGGATGATAGTTTTATCATAAGAGTCCATTCGCCCAAGGACTCGACACTACCAAGAGAGGCATCCGTTGCCCCTCCACACGTGAGTGAACCACCCAGTCATGCTTCAGAGGCATGCGAGAGAATCATCGAGGTTGCGGGTCTAGAACGCCCAAAGTCTCCACTCGATTCCTCTGCCAAATTAGGCTCTAAACCTATTAGGCACGAAATCGACAGAACACCGGTACACTCTCCAATTGGGGATGTTTGAGGATCTGGTGGAAGTCCCCGAGATGACAACGCCAAATCAGTCACTGAGGGTGCCTTACACTCCAAGGTTACTAGGTCACCATGTGTTGGTGATCTAGGTTCCCCGAGTGCCTATGTGACGAAGGAGGAGCATCAAACCTTCACCACATAGGTACTTAAGAGGTTGGATGAGTTGAAAAGCTTGTTCTCCTCCTCTCCGACAACAGAGGCTCTTACACCTCTCACAGAGGCTCTGAAGGAGTTGACTTCTACAACTTCTGAACTCAAGGCGGCCGTATCAGCCCTTCAGAGCTCTGTCCTCAACAAGGCTGATCTCAAATAATCCTTCAGCACGCTGTCTCTCAATCCTTCTTCCATCAACACTCTCAAGGCAGAACTGACAGAGGTCGCCGCCCAGTACGCTGTAGACATGATTTCTGCCAGCTACACGAACTACTCCGCCTTCAAAGATGAAATCAAAGAGATGTTCTCCTCTGCGATCACTATTGGCGTCCACTCTTCATCCTCCAGGGCTAACATTAACCATTTAGCCACTCGTAGAGAGATAGACGCAATGGTTGAGACCCTCGGAGAGACCGTACGGAAACACCACGACCATCTTCTCAAATAGGCCAGAGCTACTAACGAATCCATCAGAGACTGCACGAAGCAACTCGTCAAAGAAGGTCACTCATTCCAAAATGAAATCTATCATTGCATCTCTAAAATGAAATGGGCCACAGAGATTGATATCAACACCGCCACTCTGAATGCTGAAATGGTAATAGAAAAGATGGAAAAGGCGGCCTCCAGAGTTCTCAGGCGCTTGAAGAAGGCTCCCCTCACCTTGTGCAAGGCAGAGGCTACTCAAATCCATGATGATCAGGGAGGCAATGACCTTGATCGTCATGAGGGGGAGAAGAAGACAGAGCCAAAGAAATTAACCTCTGCCAAACCACTGAAAATAGTGGATTCTGCTGCAGCCCTATTCTCCAAAGAAAAATCTCCAGAGCCTACGGGGAAAAGCAAGGGTAAAGTGGAAGAGGCGTCGCCAAAGAAAGGGTCTAGCTCTGACACACTGGAGGAGATTAATAAAGATGAATATAACGACCCTGATCTGGTTTAAGCCCTCAAGGCGTCTTTGGCAGAGGCTCAGATGAAGAAAGGCAGAGCTCCCATCCCTAAAGTTGGAGAAGGCTCTACCAAACTAGCCAAAATACCTTAAGAGACGTCCACGGGTACATTCGACGCTCTGTTAGGAACAGTCAAGCCAATCCTACCAGAGGGGTCTACCCAGAGGCCTATACTCGAAGAAGACACCAGAACGCCAAAGTCTGCCATAGTGGGGAGGGTCTCTGAAATTATTGATTCAATAAACAAGATTCCCACGCAGAAGATGCGTACAGAGCCCGTAACCACTGTCGAAGAGATTCTGCGGTGGCGTTACTCATCCACGGACACAGAGCCCCATACAATCCTGAGCTAACTGGCATGCCCTCTGTCGAAGCAAAGTTTCACTTCTCTAAACTCACCAAGCCACCAGTGCAGGTCTTCTCAGAGCATGTTATTTGCTCTCTATAAACCATTTCTCCGTGCACCATGCTGAAGAAGACCATGATGTTACACTCAATATACGGTGAAGAGGGATGATGGCAACCTCTAAACTTTTACAGATGCTGACCTCCATAATCTGTGCGTATTTGATCTAATCTTCTTGCACAAGTACATGGAGAGGAGGTCAAGCTACTCGATTTCTCTCAGAAGGCTGATAGAGGTAATGCTTGCCCAAGTCAAATTCTATAGCCAAAAAGACTTCGATATTGCTATGAGGTTGGCCCAGCCAGAGTTGAAGATTACTCCTCCAAAGAACAGACCTATTTGGCTGCACAGGTTTCATCCCAACACTATTATCCACAATCCCATCTTTGGGTTTGTTTTCTTGGACAAGGATGAAATTCTAAGATTCTTCGATCCAAAAGAGGCGCACAAGTATTCAACAGAGTCCCTCGAATGGGTGTTCAACTCGGTGCTGGCAGAAGTGCAGAAAGGGCGAATAAGGGCGGATGAAGTAACGGACCTTCTGGAAACCATCAAAATACAAGTCTCATTCAGGGAATGGATCTTCAAGGTCTACAAGACTGTCAAGACTGATTTGCAATTTGTTGTAGACGATTATCCAGACTCCACTGTTGAGTAAACTCTTGTAATAGTATAGGCCTGCACAAATTTTACTTCTTTTAATAATGTAATTTTTTTAGAGGATGAGATTAATATCCTCTTGTATTTTTTCTTAAGTCAAATCTTGCTCCCAACTGTCCACAATTACTTTTTCAATACTTAGGGGGAGATTGTTAGCTCCATCATTCCTATCTTGTAAAAGTATAGAAAAAGTATATTACAAGTCTTGACAGAAGGTTATCTCCACAGAAGACAACAGAGGATTAGCAACAGAAGCCGTATGAGCGAACAAGTGAAGAGTGGTAGAACCTCTGATGTGTCTCACAGAGGTTCTGGAAAATAGTCCTCTGATCAAAAGAACATGCAAGTCATATACAGCAGAGCCTCTGAGATGGCTTACAGAGGGTCTACAATTTTCGTCTTCTGTGAAGTTTCTATTCTAACAGTTTTCGAAGGTTGCTAGCCGCATGTGCTTCTCATGTGACTAGGACTTAATCCACTTTCTTTGGACGACCCAGATGAAGACACTTGTCAAGATCTAGTCTCTAAGGTCGTTAGAAACTAGTATAAGTAGCGGATAGGGCCTTTGTAAACTGTATGCTTCCAGTATTGTAATTGTCAAATTTTTCAATTGAATCAATTGAAAAACCTTTGGAGCAATCTTTTTGTATTCATCTTCTTCATTGAGACTGTGTGTTCTTGGTGTGTTTAGAATTTCTAATCACTTAATCACTCTGTTTTGCTCTTATTAATACTTCCGCTGCACTTCACTTGTTTTAGAGCTTGATTAGAGTGTTAGATCAATACCAAAGTTGAATTCAGATCCAACAGTATATGCTTGCAAATAAATGATTTATGCATTGTAATGTTTTGTGCATATGAAAACCCGTGAACTCACCAACTCTTTGTAGTTGACCTTGTTTTATGTTTCATGCTTTTTAGGATTTAAGTAAGAAATGACGTTTTTGGGAGCATATTTGTGGCAAGACCGATTAAGTTTGCGTTTGAAGTTTTTGTATAAGAAGTACACTATTCTATTTGGTTAATGATGTTAAACTTGTTTTATTTTGTAAAATTTGAAAGGTGTTATTTATTAACTGTTGTTGTGACTCGCTTACCTGTTACATCTCGTGTTTCCGCTTTAGCGGGGTGTGACACCACTGTGGTATCACCGGAGGACGGTTGCCGAAGGACGGTGGTCGGAGGCCGAGGGACGGAGAGAGAAGAGAGGAGATAGGAGAGAGGAGAGAAAATACCTAAAATACCCTTGCATTAAAATTTTAATTAAAAATTACCAAAATTATAAATTTCCTAATTTATCTATTGATTTGTGGTTGAGATTGGACCTCACGGTTGTCACAAACTAATTAGTTCTCTTTTGATTAGGCCCCTATATATATATATATAGGGTTGGGTTCATGTAAGACCGACTTGTTTTTGTGAGACCTGTGAGACCACATTTTTACACTTGAAACTTCACATCAAAACATTGTGAATATAAAAAAAATCCTAATCTTCACAGCAAAAACCGTGAATGTTACCTTCACAACAGAAACACTATGAAGATTACATTCATAGTATTTTTCTATGAAGTTTCAAGTGTAAAAAAGTGCTCTTACGGGTCTCATGAAAACAACATGGTCTCACGTGATCTCATGTCTAGATACATATATATTGCCATGGGTTATTTTGTGAAGTGGTAGATATATGAGAAGTAAAGAAGTGATCTTAACCCTTCATACGGTCAAGAGCGGCTTCGATTGGTCAAGAATTGTAGATTCGATTGGTTAAAATTTGTGTCTATACGAAAAGTAGTGAAGGTAGTTTTGTAACTTTTACAAATAGGTGGCAAACGATTTATATGTGAACCCATGTGATTCACATATGAACTATATGTTCATATGTGAACCCGTGTAATTCATATATGAACTATTTTAACTTATTCACATATGAACTAATTAACTGATTTGCATATCAAATAATTAACTGTTTCATATATGAACCAGTGTGATTTACATAAGAACTAATTAATTGATTCACATATGAACCAATTAAATAGTTCACATTTGAACTAATTAATGGGTTCATGAGCATATAGTTCATACGCTAATCACACGGATTCACATATGAACCCGTTTGTGTCTATTTGTAAAAGCTACGAAACTATCCCTCCATCTTCGACATACTCATGCGTTGAATTATTTGGTGTTTCACAGTCAAATCTGTAATTGTTGACTATATGAAGGGTTAGAATCATATTTTTACTTCCGAAATACTTAACACTTCTCAAATGAGCATTTCCATATATATATATATAGAGAGAGAGAGAGAGAGGCGGGGGAGAGGGAAAGTTTAGAATACAAACCATGCAATCCTTAGCCATCACTTATATTAGGAAATAGTGAAAATATTTATGAGAGATAATAAAGTTTAATTATGATAATCATTATTTTAAATTAGAAAATATTTATTAGCTTAAATGGACAATTAAAATTGATTTATAAGGTTTAGAAAAATTCAATTGACTCGTAAGATTTAGGGGGTGTTTGGTTCACAGAATGGAATTTGATGGAATTGGAATCCATCAAAGAAATTTGACTTTGAAGGAATTGGAATGGAATTTGATGGAATTTGACCATGTGTTAGGTTGGTAGGAATTGGAATGAAATCTCTCAACAGAATTGGAACAATCATCTTTGTATGGACTATCCCATCCATCGCGCCGCCACACAACTATCACCCGTCCATCCCCCACCACTTCTTCCCTACCCTGCTCCATAGGTGGGGATTGTTGCGGGCAGGTAGGGGTGGGGCGAGGCAGTGGGTTTGAAGCCAGAGTGCAGCAATAGGTGGCAGTGTGATAGTTATGATGACTACAGTGGTAGGATGGTGGTTAGTGATGGGTTAGAGTAGGGTAAGGTAGGGTGGGGGCAAGGCAGGACGGTGGGGTGGGTAGGGGTAGGTGGCGGGGTGGTAGCTGTGATGATGCTAGTGGTGGGATAGTGTTCGGGAGGCTGAGGCTAGGGAGTGGGTGGGTATGACGACAATAATAGTGGCATGGTGTTTAGTGGTGGGTTGGGGTGGGTTGGGGTGCGGGTGAATGGCGATTGTGAAGGCGACAATAGTAGTGTGGGGGTGGAGGGTTAGGTTAAGGGCGGCAGGGGCGGGGAGGTGGGGATCAGTGACAGTTGTGATGATGATAGTGGTGGGATGATGGTCAGGTTGATTGGGAGTGGGTGGGTATGATGACGACAGTAGTGACATAGTGGCTAGTGGTGGTTAGGGTAGGGTGAGTGGCAGTTGTGACGACGACAATAATGTTGTGGTGGTGGGGGTTAGGTTAAAGGTGTGACACTAACGTTAGTAGCATAGTCGTAGTAGGGATGTGTAGTGAGTGACYGGAGGGTGGGTGGGTGTGATGACAACAGTAGTGGCATAGTGGTTAGTGTGGGGTAAGGTGGGTGGCAGCGACATCAGTGGTGGGGGTTAAGGGTGGGGCATCATGAACAATAGTAGCATGATCGTGGTAGATGGTGATGGAATTCAATTCCTTCCATTATGCCAAGGAATGATGAATTCATTAACTTGTGGAATTCAATGGAATTTGAAGGATTCCATCCATTCAAGAAATGAACCAAACAAAGGAATTAGATTTTGGTCAAAGGAATTTGTCATTCCAATTCCATCAAATTCCTTTGAATTCTGTGAACCAAACGACCCCTTAGTCTCTTTATACAATGGGTTGGATATCTAAATTAATAAAAAGGGAAATTGAATTCAAGGTCAAACATAAAGCCATTGATGGTGTAACAAAAAAGGAGGAAAAAGGAGAGATTTGAAATCTACAACAATCATGTAGGTAGGAAATGGAAAGATGATTACTATTATGTCCCCACCGGTTGTCTGAGTGGTCCAATGAAACTTCAATTTCAAAAGAACTGTCAATATCATTTTATTATTATTTTAGACATCAAAAGTATGCATCCACCAAATTTCTTACGAATAAATAAATAAATACCATAAATATGAAACCCATGGAGTCAATGTTGGTTTGGTTGGTTGGTGGATTTTTATTATTATTCCTCGTCATAATTGTGTTATTCCTATCATACGGCATAATAATAATCTCGAATTCAATCATTTCAATTTTAATATTTTATATATATTGACATAGAATCACCTAACAGTCTGTTTTCGTAAAATACATGAGACCAATTTTTTTTTTCACTTATCACAACAAAACATTGTGAAGAAAATATTCATAGTCTTTTGCTTTAAAATTTCAAGTGTCAAAAATTTTTCTGACAAAAACAGTTTGATCTCACATGAACACAACCTTATATATATACTAACTATATTATAAAACATTTGACAAAAACTCTTAAAAACTATTTTTTATGCATGAAGTACTGTTTATTGATGCATATTACTAAACATTCAAAATTATAAGTAAATTGTGTATAAGTACAACTTATTAAAGCTGTTTGAATTCGTGTGACTAACTACGGATAAACATAATCAAATAGAGGATAAACATCTTATTTTAAAATATAAAAAATCTAAAATATAATTAGGATAATTATTGAGTTCTAACAGAATACTTAATTATTATATTTGTAAAAAAATATACTATTAAACTTAAATTAAGTTACTTCGTTACGATAAATTAAATTATAATAAAAATATTGAATTAAAAAAATATACAAATAAAAACTTTTAAATAGATAATTTGATATTAATATATTTTTTGTAAATTTTATATGATATTTTAAATTTATATTTTATTCAAAAATAAAAACATTATCGCTTTCTTAAAACCACAGAAAATCGTATTATATTGACATGGATAAAACGATACAAGGAAACATCGAGTACTCTTCTATATATATATATATATATATATATATATATATATATAGGAGCGATCAAATGAAAACCACTCCAATTTGTAAAAACCGTAAAAACTACTCTCATCCGTCGTTAATCTTATGAAATTTTTTCATGAAATTGTTAATCTTGTGAAATTGTTTCATATAATACTTTTTTTGATGAAGTTGTTTCATA
>NW_020200637.1:128903-148702 GCF_001531365.2 Cynara cardunculus var. scolymus
TATATATATATATATATATATATAAGTTTGTGGTAAGCGTGAGATCTAATGTGGACCACTCGTTTGGGATATTTAAGCTAAATGGGAAATATAATAATTATATTTTTGACAACTAATCAAAATATTTAATTAATTTTTTAGAAGGAAATATTTAATTAAAATTAGTTATGTAGTATATAACAATTACCTAATATACAACGTAATTTAAAGACGTTTGTCAATCAATGTATATCATAGTGATCACATTCCAAAGGTTTCACGTGTATCACAATGTATTTTATTTGTTTTATGAAATGCATCATAGTGTGCATTTTCGTCATTTTTATTGTTTTACAAAGGGTATCACATTATGCATCTTGTATGTATATCTGGATATCATAGTGAATATCGTTTATAGGTATCACAGTGTGTATCTTGTTTTTACATGATGTTCATCGGAATAAGTTCGCCGAATAAGATTCGCCGGAGAGAGGAGAGATGAGAGAGGATATTTAAAAAATCCCTAAAATGTCGTTAATTAATATTTTAAGTTAAAATTATCAAAATTATTAATTTCCTAATTTAATCTTTGCTTTGTGGTTGAGATTTGGATCTCATGGTTACCATAAACAAAACAGTTCTCATTTTATTAGGCCCATATATATATATATATATATATATATAGAGAGAGAGAGAGAGAGAGAGGCGGGATCGGTTGAAAACCGCCTAGTTCTTAGAAACAGTGTAAACCCGATTTCGACCAATAAGAAAATTCGTTTTTTTTAATTAAGTTTAATCATTAAGGATAAAATTGTCATTTACATTGTTTTTTATTAAATATGGAAGTTATTAAGATATCTTAATTAAGGTAACGTAATAAAGGAAATGTTAGAAATTATAATATTTAATTGTTTATTTAATTTAGTAATAAAAAAAATTAAATATGGTTATTTGTTTTCTAGGTTTATTAGTAGTAAGAATATGAAAATCGAAAATTATTATATTCATTGATCCATGAAATCAGTAACAGATCCTAACAAAGATTCATGAACCGGTAAAAATAAAATCATTTGTGAAACAGATTCATGTTTAGATTGGTTCGTGAAAACGTTCATTGAGGAGCTTGTTTTATGAAACATCCAGATTGGTTCGTGAAAATTTTCATTGAGGAGCTTGTTTTATGATACTTTTGGGGAAAGTGGTTGCGTAATATAATATTCTTGGATAATCTTGTTTTCTAATCAACAATTATTTGACGAAATTGTTTCATTTTGTTTAATTTTTTTTTTGATGATTTTGTTCACTTAATGGTTAACAAAGCATGTAATGGTAAATGCATTAACTCTATGAAACGTGTTCGGATTGGAAAAAATTTGCCGATGAAATGGGTGTATAAAGAAAGTGAAACCATTTCATAATTGCTAAGAAAATATTGTGTAATTTGCAAATAGTGAAACAATTTCATTATCTATACTACCTTATTAAGCAAATTTACCAAAAGTCTTAAAGTCTTCAAAAAATACAAATTTTAAAACACAAGGTACCTATCTCATTACTTTTAATTACTTTTCAATTACTTTTCCTTTATCCTTTACTAGAGTAGATTACTCGCTCCCCTCCCCAAACGATCGTTCCCCTTCCCAAGACACTGATTACCTCGCTCCCCTCACCCACGATGAGGATTCAAACAATTCATCGCTCCCAACATGATGATTCAGGAAATTCCTCACTCCCCAAGATGACGATTCACTCGAATCATCAATATATTAAAGCGAGGTTCCATCGTCTTCTTCGAAATCAGACCTGTCTTCCATCGTTTTCTTCATCGTTCAATCCATCTTCAGATTTGTTTTTACCATTTATGCGAAAATATCAGGTTTCATTTATGCGAAAATATTAGGGTTTCATTTATGCGAAAATATCAGGTTTCATTTATCCAAAAATATCAGGTTTCATTTATGCGAAAATATTACGGTTTCATATAATGTGGCTGGTTAATGATCTTTATAATGTAATGTGGCTGGTTAATAACGCATATATGATGAAATTAAATTGCAAGAATGCAGAATAGCAGAAGTTTGAGTGTGGCTGGTTAATGATCTGGTTAATAATTTGATAGTTTAAGGTATATCATATATGTAATGTAAAATGAGAGTCTTTAATAAGGGGTTTCTCACAGAGTTCCTGTTATAACCAGGTTTTAGACAACCTGGGTTGAGGTAATTTATACCTGTTTATTATGTGGATTACGTGAAATATGCATGTCTAATTGGAATTGCATGAACTATATATGTGAAATGTGAACATGATATTGTGCATGCATATATTTGAAAAGATGGCATGATGTATATGTGATTTATACATGWATGCATGTGGTGTGAAGCATACATGAGGTGGTGCATATATGTGATAAGATATTCTGGTGGAAACATTATTATAATATTTAAAAACTTATACCTTCATGGTTAAGAAAAMATGAATTTTATAATGAAAAACCCACCGCCTAAATTACCTCTATTGGTTAAAGCCATCATCGCCTTTCATAGAAAAATATATAAAGAAGGAAAAAATAAGATCTTATCTTATCTTGATTCTTTTAAGAAAGGAACCTTTTTGAGAAAAAGAAAGTGGGTGACGGTGAAAGAGTTATTGAGAAAGATTAATACACAAAGGTGATTTGAAGATTTTGTGCTAATTGAAGATCTGCTATGTGTTTATATTCTACAGAATTTGTGATTATTACGGTGAGTTTTGATAAACTAAAAACCTTTATATTCGTTGTTATATGAACTGCAGAGTTATATTGATTTTGAAGAAAGATTGGTAAAACTGTTTTTGACAGTTTAAAGGTGTTATGGATGTAAATCTGAGTTTATAAAACTGTTTTGAAAAGTAAAAGAAGAGATTGTTTCTTTAAAAGAAATAGTTTTGAAATAATATCCGGTGAGAGAATATAAAAGAATTTGAGTTTGGAGAAAGCATTGCAAGATCCAGTTGTTCTTGGATATTTAGTGTTTTGTTGATAAAACTGTTTTTGAAACTACTGTTCGTTGAAAACTATAGAGAATATTATTTTGAGACGGTTGTGATTTTGATCTGTCTTCATTTGGAATTAATCTATAGATTTTATGGATAAAACTATAAATGAGGATTCCATAAGATGGTTGTGACTGCGGTCCTTCATCCGAACTAGTTCATAGATTTTGAAGAAGAAATAAGAGTGACATATTAAAGAGATGTGTCTTTTGGAATAAGGGTGGCATATCAAGGAGAGGTGTCTTTTGGAATAAGGGTGRCATATCAAGGAGAGGTGTCTTTTGGAATAAGGGTGGCATATCAAGGAGAGGTGTACCTTTAGATATAAGGGTGGCAATTGTGTGTGAATATTATAACTCTTACTATTATGTCTTTTAAGACTACAATATATTTGAGTCCTTACTTCTTTGTGATTTGAGAACTCAAAGATATTGTTCTTATTAGAAATAATAGTATTGATGTTATTGAGAAGGGGAAAACTTGGCCTATGGCCATTGGTATTGGTTAAAAGTGTTTTGGAACAGAATGTTCATTTTTATGAGGAATCAGAGGGGCTCTGGTTGGTCCTCACTATAGAACCAAAAGGTTCTTTTTATTGATTTGAGAAATATGCAAGTTCATACTAAATGTACTAGTTGGACCAGAGGCTCTGTATCTATTGATAAGAGTTTCTGTGTCAAAATCATATTTTAAGAAGTATTTAAGAAAGGGATTATATACTTAGAATCTTTTTATAAAAAAACAGACCAGAGAGGCTCTGGTTGGCTTACACGTCGAACCAGAGGCTCTGGTTGATCATGTCTTTTGAACCAGAAGCTCTGGTTAGTACAACCAGAGGCTCTGGTCGAGCATGAACTTTTCATAATTATTCTTTTTATGAAAAAGGCTATCTTATTGATTGAAAGCTTAACTAAAGAACATTATAAGAAATTATATGAGCAAGAAGCTTTGGTTAGTACAACCAGAGGCTCTGGTCGAGGAACCAGAAGTTCTGGTTGAGAGACCAGAGGGGCTCTGGTCCTATTTATTGAAATATATTCCAAGTATGGTTTGGAACCAGAGGCTCGATGAACCAAAACAGAATATGATTTTCAATCTTTGTTACATGGAATTAATTATTTGAAAATGTTTTGGTGATCTTCACCCTGCATTACATAAAAAGGGAACCTCACTAGAYATTCATGTCTAACCCTCATTTTGTGTTTCAAAAATATGTGTGCAGGTAATGATAATAAGGGAAAGAGCATTATGTAAATTACTTTCCTATGTGCTTAGCTGTGTGAAGATCTTAATTAGCCATGTTTTAAAGCATAGATGCTAGGATACAAGAGCATGCACTTTTGGAATTTTTGAGTTGCGTATTTTACATTACAGACTCTTGTATTATGGATCTTTGTGGGAAAACATGTATTCTATGTATGAAATATGTGTTATATGCAATATATAGATTTGGGGGTGTTATAGTTCCTTGGCATTCTATCCACCTCCCCTTTTCTTTTCTATCAAAACCCACAACTATAGTAGGAAAGTGATAGGGAAGAGTTTGGAGAAGAAAAGAAAAATAAGATAGAGAAGGTTTTTTTTTGTGTAGGGAAAAGGTGGGCATACTGCCAGTGGAGCTCTGTTGGTATCTCTTTGTAAAACCCTCTTGATGATATTACCTGCTTGTCACCTTCTCACCAGTGATCTGCTATCATTCAATCCAAAAAGATAGGTACCATTTACAATATCTTGGATTTTATATATTCATTCAACATGGCTTAATTCTGTGTTTGTGAATGTTTTTGTGTGAGATTATTCTTTTGTTTGACCTTTGTGGGTGTTTCTGATCTTGTTTCAGCATGGCTTCTATATATCTTTAATTTTGTGTCAGATGATTTTTGTGTTTCTTTTCTAAGATGCACTTGAAATCTTTGAAATATCATGCATGTTTGTTTGACATTTATGGGTGTTTCTGATCTTGATTCATGATCATGGTTTCTGTCTGTCTGTGTGAGAAGATACTTGTGTTTCTTGGAGTTCTCGGATACACTAGAAATGTCTAAGAAATCATGCATCCTTGTTTGACCTTTATTGGGTGTTTCTGATCTTGACTTAACATGACTTGTAGTCCGTTAATTTCTGTGAGATATTATGCTTTTGTTCTTTGACTTGTTATTAAATACAATTGAAATCTTCAAGAAATCATGCATGCTTGTTTGACCTGTGTGGGTGTTTCTGCTTTTATCTATACCATGAAGCAAGCATGCCAGATTTCCAACCACTAAAAAAATTCTCATGTACTTTATGACATAAGAACCAAACTCTTCTAACCTGAATTTTGATGGGTATAAATAATATGTTTAAAACTAGAGTTATGTTGGGATTTCCAACCTATGTAGGAACAAACTCAAAGATAAGATGGTCTGCATTCAATATATGTACTTTTATACATGCCAAAGTACAAGAAGAGCAACCTACAATCATTAAGCAAAGTGCCTATTGAAAGACTTATAGGAAGCATTTGGAACATTAATCAGTAGACTGATGAACATACCCTGAAATATAGGAGGAAGAGTTCCAAGGTTAAGGCTTTCAAATTCTATGGATCTTATTGGAAACATACCAATATATCAGAAAATATAGGTTTTGACATGCTTCTGATCATGCCACATATTGCCTATACAAGAATGAAATTGATGTGAGATGGGTTATTTTTTATGTATATAACAAACCAATCTTCTTGGAAGGCCCAAAACCCTCAGAAATCAAATAAATGAAAAAAATCTCTAAATGTTCCCAACAATACATCCCTCAAAGGCTTTTAGGTTCCCATGATGACTATTCAAATTGATCTCCCCCAAGGTGATGATTCAATCCATCGCTTCTCTTCCGTCCCAATCTTAAAGCTTCCATTGTCATCCATAACTCCTCTTCCGTTGCTCATCTTCCGTCGCTCCTCTACAGGTACCTCCATTTCCCTACCCTCCTCCTCTATCTTCCTTACGTTGGGGTTCAGGGTTTTTATTCTGATAGACCTTTTCATTTTCATACCAAAATCTTTGGAAATGTCGATTCTGATTGAAAACTCCATTTTTATCATCACGTTCTTTCTCATCATCGTCTGTTCTTGCATAATAACACAGATAAAAAAAATAGCAATAGTTCATCATCGTCTGTCTGTGTTATTGTGAGAGACGGAAGAATAACATTCTTTGTTGGAAACTCTGTTTTGGATGAGATTATGTTAATGGGAGAGGGAAGTTTATTATGTTATATGAAGTAGTCATGGAAGTTTATTATGTTATATGAAGTAGTCATTCTTCTAATAATGTTGGTTGAAACTCTAGAAAAATGGTTAGGTTTGATGATCTGAATAGAAATTACTAAAAAGGTTTGTAGTAGTTTGTAGTCACTACATACATTGAACACAAAATATGTTCCAATTCATTAAGCATTCTAGATGAATTCCTTATTTATTGTTTAAGCAATGAACTTTATACAAAATCCAACATAACCCAATTTTGATTTAAATAATGTATTTTTCTCTCCAAACACCAGATGCTATAATAATAATAGGGTATTTATGGGCAAAAAGAAACAGAATGTAACAGATGCCATATTCATGTCCGAAAAGGTGTACATGTGAACACCTCAAATATCAATCGTAGGTAAGAACCAAAAAATAAGTGCTTTTAGTTGCTTATTGTTTCTGTGTTTATTTGGTACATGACTAGCAAGGAGGAACTTTAGACTTTGTTTTTGCGACAATTCACAAAGTGCTCCATAACAAGCAACATCTATTGTGGAAACAAGCTTGCCTAACAATTCACAAAGGGCTCCATAAGTAAGTTTGCCTAAAAAAAACTTTATTAAAGTACATCATTACAAGTGTGCCAAGGCAAAAAAAAGAAAGAAAAAGAAAGAAGCTAAATTATATATTAGAAAATGTAAACTCAGCTGCTTGTAGCTACCTCCATTGTCAGGGATGAAAAGAATAGGAAACCCACTACGTTGTTTAAGATGCTTGTTAAAATCATTTGTTTCCACCCTTCATGATATAAATACAGTCCATATTTTGTCAATATTGGAATGTAGGTTGGGTACATGTAAGTTGATTGTAAGTTGAATACATATTCAAAAATTGTGTAAATTGACATCTATTGTAAGTTGATCAGTCCTTATAAGAGCATTAACTATTAGGAGCAACGGACACATAAGACCTCTTCTCCATCATCTTTGGGATGATTTATCTTTAATAAGTACCTACATAAGTTATATGAAGTAAGATCTCTCTGCATGTATTATTATATAATTTACTTATTCTAAATATATTTTTGCCGGTATAGTAAAATCTGGATTATGATTATGCTTTTTCTGATGACTCTAGGCCGTGTACCCAACACTTACCGGTAAGAGCTTACAGGATAAATTTTTATACACGATGTCGTTTTAATTTGTTTCAATGTCTTGGGTGTATAGTTCTTTAAATCTAGGGACTAATCTCATGGTCTACAGAACTCTTATTTGAATTGGATTCATTAGGGGCTCTTCTTATGCATTTCATTCCTTTTGTCTTTATCCAACAAATTTGTTTCTGATCTTCTGTTGTATTCTAAGAACCATGTACAAATCTATTTGTAGAATTTGAAGATGGAGAATCACGTTGTTTTTTTAAAACTTACCATATGCGAGCAGAGAAGCAAAAGTTTAAACTGAGATGATAGGGTTCAAAAACCTAGAGCTTTGTTTTTTTATTGTATTGTAACTTCTTTTATGTTGTGTTAATTTTCATTCAAGCTACCATAGGGATAATATAGCGTTGATATATCATATTCATAGCCTTTGATTTAAAGGATGTTCTCAACTGACTTTACTGGTTTGATAGAGAAAAAGAAAAATTGATAAGTTTTGTTGTTGTAACATATTGTTACTTGTTTGGGTAGATATTTGGATGGAGGTCAAATCAATTCATAGATTACATTCATCAAAGAAAGAGTTGTTTGCGAGAATTGAGTTGCCCATTTTTTTCAGAGTGATTGGGGTGGAATTTATACATGGTGCACAAAACATTCAAACAGACCATTCTATTTCTTTGGTAGGCATGTTTTGATGCAAAAAAACATATCTTTTTTATATTTTCTATCTACTTGCTGGTTGTTTTGATTAGAAGTTGGCCCCATGTACATTTTGGAGGTTTATGTTTCTTGTTTATAACTTGATTGTTGGTTGATTTATGTTTTGATTTTGTTGATTGTTTATTATTCATGATATGAACTATGCAAGTTTTTAATTGTTGTATTTCATCATGATAATTGAGTGTTCATTTGAGTTTTATTCATAAAGCTATATAAGTTTATCCTTGAAGCGTTTGAGTACTAAACTGAGATTAAATTGATCAAATTGTGACTGGCAGGGGATTTTGTTTCTCAAATAAATTCTGATGAGAAGGATATTGAGATCTGCTGAGTTATATGGATGGAGTTGTACATGATATAGCGAATTCAAGATGGGGTAGAAAGGTAAGGGGTCAAAAGCATAACACATCATCAAGTAGTCGTTCTCTAAAAATAACAAATCATTGTGCCAAACTGCCGGTTGAAGCTGCAGTGTCAAGTTGATAAATATACTTATATGCTTCTTGTAATTTACTCTCTGATTATTTAACGGTCAATTTTATACACAAGATAAGATATGTATGTGCTATCAATGTCTATGTATGGTATAATAACAATATTACTTTATTTCAATGGTAATTTTTATATATTATGTTTTTACTTATGAACATTTTATTAATTTCCTATTACCAAATGTACAACTTATTATTGTGCATACAACTTCTTAAAAGATCTCTAATCCACTTGATATATTCCTTCAGCCCCAAAAGATTCCCAAAAGGTGATGTTTACCTTGTGGAATAGACTCTCACATTAGCATGCATGTTCACGTTAAACTCTTACAGGGTAAGTGTTTGTTACACGACCTCTTAAACTCTTGTGAGGACAATTGAGGAGCGTATTGTTAATTTATATATCTATCATCCTACTTTTAGCTCTGAGTTTATTAATCCCCAATTATGCTTGGATTTATAACAATTCAATAACACGAAACACCGGGGTTGTATGTTGCCATGTATCGGCATGGCTTAGAGTCAAATGGGTGCGTATGATGTTGGTTTTGAAAAAGGCACCTCCGGGTGGTTGTGAGCAAAAATTTAGACGTAGTTTCGACCTTGAGTAGAAATGGAGACGGCCATGGATGGTTTGTTTAATGGAGAAACCGTTGTTTGGGTCGTCTATATGCCATGTTCACACGTGTATATGTAAACTACAAAATCGAACACTTTTACCGATGGAAAAATGCGTCGGTAGTTCATTCTATCGATAAAAGTCATCACCGAGGTATTAAAATCATACCTAGGACAACAGCGATCAACGTGGATTAAACTTGGGGCAATGGCAAACAATGTTGTGTTGGCGATCAACTTAGTATGTGTCCCATCATACGATGAACTGTGAACCTTAATAATGACATATATGTATATATATATATATATATATATATGTTTCAAAGATATTTTGGAAAAAAAGAATATTTGAAAATTAAATATATCCTAATAGAACATTTACATCCTGTCGCATTGCGCGGGTACACAACTAGTCACAATGAAACAGATCCATCTACCAATAACATGAAAATGACAAATGTCTCATCTAGCATTACGTTGATTAGTGTATTGATGAAACTATGAAACCATTTCGTTCATGAAATGTAGTAGTAATTTTTTTTTTCAAAAGGTTTCATTATGTTAAATTGATTATAGTGTGTTTTATTTTTATTATTGATCTATTTTAATGATGGACGTTATTTTTATTATAATATTTGAACATAAACTTAATGTATTATTTTACAAATGATTTTGTTTCATTAATATTACGATATACATGATATGGTTGCCATTAATATTACCACTACCAAAGTTACTTTTTTGCCCTTGTTGGGATTATAAAATAAATATTTTTTTTTAATTTCTTAATATAACCTAAACTAATCTTGACCATTGATCAAGAAAATGGATGGATGAGATTGGTTTACACAAATAAGGGCGGTTTTCATTTGATCGTTCCTATATATATATATGTATACATATATATATATATATACATATATATATATACATATAGGGCTAGGTTCAAATGTTAACCAAAATTTTTGTGTTAACTTTTTTAACCGATCTTGCCCATTCAATTTTTCAATAAATGGTTTGTGATTAATTATGATAAAAACTTACTTTTTTTAAATTTAAAATTTCATAAAGATAAGTGAATAAAGTTGAAAAGGGTATTTAGTTAAAAAAAATTATGTAACTCCCATATCATTAATTGGGAGTTACAAAATAAAAAAATTCTATGATTTTTGTTAATTTATTTTTGTTAATGTAAGAACCATATGAACATAACTATATATATGAACCATTGTGTCAAAAACGAACAAAAATTGACATATATATGAACTTGGACTGCATAGCCTTTATGAACATAATAAAAATAACTGCTATACGAAAGAAAAAAAAACATGTATGAAAACAATATGAACAACTTGTGAACAATAGTTCCTTCATTATAAACACATTCAGGAGCGATCCTTTGTCAATTGGAGTTTTATACATGCATTGCATCCACACCGTTTATGGTTCACCCCTTGTTCATATATGTTTCTGGTCTTATGTGGTTGTTCACCCCTTGTTCATATCGTATAAAATATATGAACACATAATCCCGACGCTATGAACACCGGGTGCAAACACTTACACAAATACAAAGATTTGGTATCAAACTTAAAAAATAATACTTGTGTTCATATGATAGAAGTAACATGATGTTAGGACTGAAATTCAGTATTAAATTGTATTCGTCTTGAAAGATAAAATTATCTATAATTGTATAAAATTCATCGTGTTTGACTTTTCTTAAGATAGTTTGATTTTGACTACTTGTGTCTTGTTTGACCCTTTATAAAGGGTGTTTCCTTGTAATTTTGGTGTAGAGCTTTATTGTAAACATCTGAATACGTAACACAGTTTGACCATTCTTGAAGAGTTGACTTTCTCTCTCTACTTGTTCTTCATGATCTTGAACATAATATGAAGTCTGCCATTGTTGATTTGATGATTTTTGAAGATTGATCATATTTGGGACTTTCACATGAACACAATGGTCATGATTCATAAAATTCATTAATATGACAATATGAAAATGAGTCGTGCATATACTTCCATTTGAACATGTGAATTTGGTACGCATTAATAATTAAAGAAAAAAGTTATCAACGCAATATGAACTACAAAAAACACAACACATCATAATTAACATAAATTCGATTAAAACAAGTCTAGTAAAATATTAATCCATTATCAAGACATTCGCTTTGGTTAATTTCTTCACTTCCCAAACTCGAACTCCGATTGTCACCATAAACCATTTTAATCTTCTCAATATTGTCGATTTTTTTCCAATACGTTTATCCATAATAGCTTGAACGATACCGAAGATTTTACTACCGTGTTTTCCTCCACGAATTAAAAACTCATAAAACAATAAAAATGGAAGATCAAGATTAAAAAATAAATAAAAATATCAATATTATAAATGTATATTTTTAGGGATATTATGATTTTGTAATTCTCCTTTAATGGTATGGTAGTTAAATAGCAAAAGAAATTACTGAATTACCCTTGGCATTAAATTGTGAACATGTTAGAAACCTAATAGAAGAATGAATTGTGATTGGTTGACATGGTTTGCAAAGTTAACACAAAAACTTTGGTTAACATTTGATCTTGTCCCCATATATATATATATATATATACACACACACACACAGAGAGAGAAAGAGAGTTTAGTTCAAATGTTAACCCAATTTATTGTGTTAACTTTATAAACATTTTAGACCAATCACAATCCATCTTAATATTAAGTTCTTCATAATCTAAAATTTAATGTTAAGGGTATGTAACACCCCATACTCCCACATTGGCATATAATATGAACTTCATATAATAGAAATACAATTTACACCACAAGGTCCTACTAGTACAAGGTTTCTATATACATAATTTACAACTGAAAAATTCCAAAAGAATATCCCTATACTATCACATGTATGTCAACATGTATCTTCAAAAATAATATGCAATAGGTTGATCTTCAAAAAGGCAGATAAACACAGAAGGAAAATAATCATATTTTCCCTTTCCCCTAACTATCCTGAGACCCGTTGTTACTGCAATGCACATTTTCAAAATACAAAATGAGGTTAAATCGGAAGGTCAACTGAGAAAATCCCTTTTTTGCAATTATAGTGTGAAGATCACCAAATCCTATATAAAACAACTTTTACGAATAAATAAATAAATTTCAGCAAAAGTATGCCAATCTGCTTGCTACTCAAACTATAAAACAAATAGATACTCGTAACACAAATACACACTTCCTGAAATCTGTGTTTCTTACAAAACATAAGATCATAAAACTCCTCTAGCTTAACAGGCCAGAGCTCCTCTGTACTCATTCCAATATTATAAGACTAACTCAATTTGAGATCCTCTGGACAACCAGAGTCTCTGATCCATAAAGACCAACATTTGATTTTTAAAGAAAAGAGAATAAAACTATAACGAGAACTCTTCTGCTTATTTACTTTGTTTAAGAAATATTTAAAATGATTGATTTCTAAAATATTGTTTTAAAACACAAAGCTCAGACATAGAGCTTGGACATATAAATGCAAGTATACCACTATATGATACAGAGCCTTTAGATCGAAATCATTATAAAAGATTTACACAACCAGAGATCCTTTGGTCCTTCTTATATATCGGATTTTAATAAAACCATTTTGAAATCATGGGCAATTAATGCCTCAGATTATAAATCATTTCCCCTTCTCAATAACATCAATGTTATTATTTCAATAAGTGCAATACCTCTAAGTCATAAAGTCACAGAGAAATATTGATTTAGAATTATCGCGTCTTATGGTGATAACAACAAGAGTTATAATATTAACCACACCCACAATTGCCACCCTTATATCCATAGGTACACCTCTCCTTGATATGTCACCCTTATTCCCACCTTAAACATGGTTTCAAATCATAACAGACTTATGTCACACGTTTTCTAAAGAAATCTAGTTCCATAGCAGAACAGACTTACGTTACACAAGTTTTGAAGGAACATTTAAAACATAGTTTCATTTAACATAGTTTCATGCCAGAACAGACTTACGTCACACACGTCCTAGAGAAACACTTCTTAAAATCAATATTTTTTTCAAAACATACTTATATCACACACGTCTTGAAAGAAAATATCATTATCTTTTCCCAGTTCACAATTTTTATTTAAAAGATACAAAAATGCCCTTTTCGCATTATAAAATAGTGTTAGTCCCGAAGGGGATGGCAATAAACAAAAAGTAATTGTAGAAGGGGGGGTTTGAATACAATTACACATACTTTTTTCAACTGTTTAATTCTTATTTATTTATATCAAGAATTAACACACATAGATACAAAAGATTGTTGCGAAATATAGGAAAGGAAAACCTTACCTAAACAATCTTACAAGGAGAAGTACTTACAAGAACAACACAAAGAGTTCTTGAAAGGAAATGAAGAATACTAAGAATTTCTTCGCACACATGAGAGCAAGGGTGTGATTCCCAAAATCATACAAACATGATTAAGATCTTCAAGAAATAAGATGAAGAGAGAGTAGATCACCAAAAGTCTCTTGATTGATTGAGAGAGAAATTACAAGGCTAATTTCATATTACAATAGCTAATGACTTGCTAATGACAATTACAAAGGAAACTCCTATTTATAATAAGAAAATAATAAACCTACACTATTACAAAACATGTAAAATATGGAGAACTTGAATACAACAATAACGCGCATACTCGAACCCAACAAAGGGTGTAGAAGAGAATAACCAATTTCTTTAACAATCCACTAAGTAATCTTTCAAAAGCCAGTGCTTTGCATGGGAGATGCACACTGCCTTTTATACTACCTTCAACATTTAATGCATGAGGACACTTGTCACCTGAGGATAAGAAGGCAGGGGTTGACTTGACCATTGTTGATATCTCATTTTCATTGTACAAAGCGTGCATACAATACTGTTCATGAAGAGACAAACTTTTGCAGAGATATGGTCAGTCTATAGGAAGATCTTCTTTGGATGGATTAGTAGCTTCAAGCAGCTACTCACAAATCTTCGGGCCATAAAGATTTTCAATCTTCGGTCCATGAAGATCTTCAATCTTGGGTCCATGAAGATTTTTAATTTTCGGTCTATAAAGATCTTCCTTCAATCGGCTTGTAGCTTCAAAATATTTTCAATATTCATTTCAGCTACTTTGGAGTCTTGGTGTGTATATTAGACAATTGATCCACAACACCTCATCGATGACCTTTTGTTTTCACATCGGCTAGTCTTCGATTTTGCCAATGGCTTAAGTATGTACCAAGACACCAATATACAAAGAACCAATAACTACTAAGTGCTGCTAAGGTAGAGGAACAGATTAATGAGTCATCACCAAATCAATAGCTGGCCCAACAATCTCCCCCTATTTGATGATGGCACAAACACTTAGAAAGAAATAAATACAAGAAACACAAACTCTAAAATTCTTTGAGAAGAAGAACTTATAAATTCTGTGACCCATGTACATATTCTTTTGGGTTCTTTTCTCTTTTTTATTTTTAATTTTTTAACTGAAAACGTATATACAAAACAAATAATGAATCAGAGAGAAATAAATAAAGAATGAAAATTTGAAGTAAATTCTAAAAATATAAATTGCATCTATACTAGACAATGAATTAAATATTTACAGTGAAGAAGAAGTCACATAGAAAAGCTAGCAGTCATCATCTACTTCTATAACATATGTATCAGCCACTGCAAGAATATCTCTTTTCTTCAGTTCATCCAAAATCAACGTATAAAAGACTCTTCTGGCTTCACCAATTTTGATTATACTCAGTATCGCGCGCAATTGCTGAGAATCAACTATAGGTATCTCAGAAGCTCGGAAAAATCGAAGGCAACTACTCGCGTCCCAGAAGAATATTCCATGCTCAGGAGTGGACAAGATAGTTCCTTCCGGATGACAATCATTTGAAGGAAAGGTAAGATCAAGATTTGAGACATCAAGGGCCTTACCTTCCTTTGATAATTTATGAATAAGAGAGTCTTGATTCTTGATGGACTTCAAGGCAGAAGCAGATTTAGAAGAGCCAGCTTTACTTAACATTTGCTTAAGAAAAGAGAGTTGTGGAGGGGAAGGTAGCTTGTAATGCATCTTGATCATTTGCATATTTTTTAGAAGGCGATACAGATGACTCAAGACAAATTCCTTGTACATACTTCTGCTTTTATTAAGAAACTTGATGATCTCCATCCATTTAGAAAGACCATAGGCATTAATCCAAGGTAGTTTTTCTGTCCTCACTACTCCGTTTTCTCGACCAATAATCAAATAGATCAGATTGGAATCACAGGTCAATTTTTGAGGACCTTTGATTCTAGCACTGACAATTCGAGTAGTAATATAATGCCGTAGAATTGAGTCATTAAACCATTTGATTCTTTTCTTTTTGGTTTCTTCAGATTCAGATCGTGGAACCAAAGAGTGAGATCTGTTGGCTTTCTCTAATTGTGTCTGAAGAGCAATTGAGTTGGCCACATCCTCAATAGAAATGCCAAGCAAATGAAGATCAGTTTCAGAAGGACATGAAGCTTTAAATAAAAGTTTGTCGGCTGTACAGACTTCAAATTGATATCTAGCAATTTTAGTTGCTTTAGTTGCAACAACTTCTTGATCTGAAGTCATAGGTGCCTTTCCTTCTTTGTGAGTTGGGACTAAGTCCCCAAAAGCAGTGGGAATATCATCTTGAGAAGGTATAGTGCCAACATCAACAAATACTGAAGGCATAGAGCTCGGTTGCTCCCCATCTACAGATACTGCGGCTCTATCATTATGATCAAAAAGCTCCCCCTTAATAGGAGCATCACAGTCTGACTTAACATCAGCTGAGGAAGAAGAGGCAGAAGAGGTAGAAGTTGAGTCGTCATCCCCGTTTTCACTGATAGTAGGGTCAACTGTCTTCTCCCCTTTGGTGGGAACAAGGGAAGGCACACGAGCAGGAACAGGAGGACCCTCCACATTGGTAATGGATGAAGGCACATAAGCAGTAGTACGAGAAGAGGGAGTAAGGGGAGCACCTGTGGCACGTAGCAGATGTGATATACCGCGATGAAGAGCGCCAAGAAGACCAGAATCAGACTCAACATGGCAACTGATGTCGGCTAACATAACCCTGTCCGCTTTTGTAAACTGACTGGGACCCAAGTCAACAGATATCTCTGTAAGCTCCCTGTCTAAGAACAATTTGGATATCCGCGTTTGTGCATCCACCTTGGGGTGTAGATCGGCCAAAGACTAAAGAATGGCCTGATTTATGGCTGCCTGACTTTCTGATCGAGCACGAAGATCAGCTACAACTTCTGAGATACTAGACTGAAAATCTGATAGAGCAGTCATGCGAGCATCAAGAGAATCAACCGTATCTCTAATAGCTGTAAAAGCAATGCCATGATCTTGCAAGGCGGCATTGTGTTGGCGCAACTCTGAAGTAACACTAGAGGCAAAGCAGTTCAATCTCCCAGATAAATCAGTGCTAAGGGAGGCCTGAGATGAGAAACCCCGAAACATGTCTACCACTTTAGTATGTAGAGCATATATCACCTCAGGAAGGGAGGGAGCCGAGAACTGAAAGCCCGATGCAGAAGGGGGCCTTGAGGGAGAAACATTAGCTGGAGTAGGGGAGCAAGCTTTGATTGGGCTTGCTGACCCACTCAGAGAAGAAACACCAACACTCTCAGTACCATCGGCGCCCTGAGAGTCACCGATGGGAGTATCACTGATGTTGGCGAGAGGCTCAACATTTGTATCAGTGATATCGGCGTGAGGCTCAATATCTGTATCAGCAACACTCACGAGAGGCTCAATGTCTGTATCACCGACACCGGCGAGAGGCTCGGTGTCTGTATCATCGACGCCTGCATGAGGAGGGTCGCCGATTACCACTGTAGTAGAGGTAGTAGGCTGGTAAGGCTCACCACCTACATCCATAAGAAGATAATGGAGAAAAGGGATGTCATTATTAGATGGTGCTGATAAATCATCCATCCGTGCAATATCATCAAGATCATCGATCTCAGGTGATAGGCCGTGAATATATGGAGGAGAGCAAAGTCCTCGAAAGGGGGAGGTATCAGAGTCATTACCAAGGTCATGTGGAGATGTCAAGGTGGAGTGATGTGGGATCCCCGTATGTATAACAGTGTCCTGTTGAGTGGGCACTGAGGAGCTAGGGGGATGTATAACAGATGTCCTGGGCTCAGTAGGACCAACTTCAACAACCTTGGACTGTTGAGAGTCCTCGGTCGGAGATGTGTTTTTAGCCCTTTTTTGGCTTCTTGGTCTTCGTAGAGGAAGAGCCAAGAGTGGATAATCTAGAGTGACTCCGTTTTGAGTAAGAGGGGTGAGAGGCGAGGAGAGACTTCGAAGGCGCTTTTGAAGTCATAGCCTCAGAAGCAGATGCGAAGAATGGGGGAACAAAGCTATCTGCCAGCCATCTCAGGACAGAGGATGTGGCCTCTTTTCAGGCAGTAGCTGAAGAAGTAGAAGGGGGAGGGGCCACTGTCATGGAAGAGTGTTGGGTGACCGAAGCAACATGATGATGGTCCCCTGCTACTACTGTGGTCACAGAGCACTCTCCCCGTACAGGGTGAGAAGAGGTGGCAAAAGAAACCATACCTGATGGAAGAGGAAGATCAATAGATAATGATGCCTTTGTCAAAGTCTGAATGCCAACTTGAGACACTTTAAGGTCATAGAAATTTTTAGTATTGGCCAGCATACGTGACCCAAGTTTGTCAGCAATCAGCATGGATATAAATCTAATGGAAGGCACAGTAGAGCATTTGGAACTACCCATCTTCTTTACCAACTCTCCAAAAAAATAACCACCAAAGTCAATTTTTCTCTGGAAAATAAGTGCATGAGCTAGCTGGGTGACCGAAGTGGGTGATTGATCCATTCTTCCAGTTTTGAAACTCAACATTGAATAAGATGAGAAAAGAAAAAGTTCCAAACACCACCCATATTCTTTCTATAGAAAGTGCTTTGTTTTATCAAAGCAGGGTCTTGCACATAGCCCATAGTGGAAGCAACAATATAAAGATTATCAACAAATACAAGCTCATCATAAGAGGAGTAAGCAGGAAGATCCAATACTCTTCTTAAATCATCAGCAGTAAATGATACATCATTGGCAGATAAGACAGTTGCATGCACAGCTTTGTTAGACGCATCATATACACAAGCGGCCCAAAAAGCACGTAGTAGAGATTTACTCATCTTTGGAGAATAAGTAAAAGCATTGTAAAGAGCACACTTACGTAAAAATTCGATAATGATGTAGAAATCCGGATACTTTTCATTGTGATCTAACAATGCCACAAAATTGCACGGAAAAAATGTAACATTATCAGCAGTGAGGGAAATAGATTTCTTAACCTTGGGAGCTTTAGAAGGAGTTCCAAATTTAGAAGCCATGGTTGAATATCTTTGATAACACACAGTAAGCTTTGGAGAACAGGAGAGGTTGAAGATGTTTAGAAAGAGGAGAAGATGAAGTAGTTTTAAAAAGTGAGAAGGGAGGAGGGAAATATATGGTGGGTGAAAATGTGTAACCTAGGTAAGGGTAAGGGAGTGCGATATTGGGTGAGGACAAAAAGATTGGTCACGGTTTTAAATCCTAAAGGGGGAAGTGAAAATGGTTCTTTGGTGAGTGAAAGGGGATAGGCCGAAGGATTTAACACAAGGTAGAAAAGGGGTCGGCCGTAGGATGGTCGATTTTAATGGAGAAAGGAGCGGGTGAAGGAGGCTGAATGTGGGTGTGTATTTTGGAAGCCGAGGGTCGATGAGCATGTTTCGGCTAAGGATGAACGATGTGTGTGTTTAAAAGAGAGGAGAGGACGATTAGAAGAGAGGGTGAGGCCGAGAGAGATTGTGTGAGGGTGGAAGCCGATTGGTGAGACCGGTCGCATGGGAGTGTGTGTGAGTGAGGGGAGGGGTTAGAGATATAGAGAGGGGAGCCCGATTCCTTAGAAAATCGAATGTGGGAGAGAGAGTGAGGGAAGCCGATTGGGTAGGGTTTAGATAGAGAGACCGAATGGTTTTGCTTGGAGAAGAGAAGGCAGGAAGCCGATTGGGTTTGAAGGGTGGGGGTCGGCTTGTGTTTGATCGGTTTGGACGAGTGATTTTGGCTTGAGAAAGGACTGAATGGGATTCGGTTTGCAAGGATTGGTGATCGGCTTGGGTAAGGAGGCAATGGGAAAGAGCCCGAAGAGGGAGAGGATGTTGATCCTCTCTCTCAGTGATTTGATGATAATCCCTTTTTCCTTTCACGTTGTATTTGGGTTTCTGTATTTTCAGTTCCAACGATCATCACTGAGTATGTTCAGTGATCGCTGAAGAACTTGCATTGTAAATTCATCAGAGACAACAATACTTCAAGAAGACAACACTCACACTAAAGAACCTTTAGCGAACGTCGAAGACTGAAACTGAAGATTAAAGACTGGCGAGTACGTGATCTGAAGCGGTATTCAATGATTACAAACCTGTCTACATATGTGTGAAGACTGCTCTAGCTTCA
>NW_020200637.1:149847-151534 GCF_001531365.2 Cynara cardunculus var. scolymus
GCAGAGAATATTCTAATCCTGAAACTTTGACTAAGTTTCTAGAATGCCTTCCTGAGTCTTGGGACACCTTTTCCATGTGTCTCAAGATGTCAAATGACATGTCCTCTCTTTCTGTTTCGTCTTTATACGAGATTCTGATTAACCATGAGCAATCTCGTCAACTGAAAAGAAATCTTGTAAAAGAATCCAGGGAAATGAAAATCTCTCCTTTAGCTTTGATCTCTGAATCCCCTTCAGTTGAAATTTCTATTCCTTTTGTTTCTTCTCTACCTCACGTGGTCATCACGGAGATTGACTCTTCAGAGGACATTCCAGAATCTGATTTATCAAATTTTGATGAGTCCTTGGCACTCCTAACTATGTCTTTTAGGAGGTTTGCCAACAAGAGCAAATTCCGCAGATCTCCTCAGCTATCCCTAAGGGAGAAGCCAATGTCTGAAAGAATAGACAAGGCTTYAGCTGTCTGCTACAACTGTCACCAGCCCGGACATTTTGCAGGTGAATGCAGATCCAAGAAGATTGCGATGCCATCTTCTAAAGCTCCTTCCTCCTTCAGGACCACAGATGATAAATACTTAAAACTGAAGGAGAAATATAAGAAGATGAAGAACAACCAGCGAAAGGCTAAATGCCTTATTGCTGAAGAGCATGACTGGGCTGAATCATCTGATGAATCATCTTCTRAYGAGGAAGATAAAGCTTATGTCTGCTTGATGGCTATTGATGCTAACGAAGGTTCTTCTAAAGCATCTACCTCTTCTGAGCCATCTTCTGTTACTCAGGATGTCAAAGGCATATGGTATCTGGACAGCGGATGTTCAAGACATATGACTGGAGATATATCTCTTCTATCTCACTTCAAGGAAGAAAGAGGTCCTTCTGTTACCTTCGGTGGAAATGGAAAAGGCTATACTAAACGTTTGGGTATATTATCTAACGGTACAACAACTTTCAAACGCGTTGCATACGTTGAAGGACTGAAGCACAATCTTCTTAGCATCAGCTAACTGTGTGATAAAAATTATACAGTTAAATTTTCAAAGAATTCATGTCACATTCTTGACCAAGATGATAAGGTTGCTCTAACCGGTTCTCGTCTAGAGAATGTTTATATCATCAACATGAATTCTCCTCTCATCGAGAATAGTTGTTTCTTTTCTAAGGTCTCATCAGGTATTAACTAGTTATGGCACAAACGATTGTCTCATCTCAACTTCAAGACACTCAGTGAGCTGTCAAGAAATGATCTGGTCACAGGTCTTCCTAAACACTCGTTTRCAAAGGAATCTCTTTGCTCAGCTTGTGAAAAAGGAAAACATACGAGAGCTAGTTTCAAGTCGAAACAAATCTCGTCAGTGACCGCGCCTCTTCAACTATTGCATATGGATCTCTTTGGTCCAGTCAACGTGMAATCCCTAGATGGAAAGAAGTTCATACTTGTCATTGTTGATGAGTAGAAGTACTAAACAATGTTAAAGTACGATCTATTCGAAGTGACCATGGCACTGAATTCAAAAACAGTACTATGGATAACTTCCATGAGGATACGAGAATTTCTCACAACTTTTCCTATGTGAGAACTCCTCAACAAAACGGGGTCGCTGAAAGAAGAAATCGAACAATCATTGAGGCTGCTCGATCAATGCTCAGCGAATCTCGTCTTCCAACTCAATTCTGGGCTGAAGCT
>NW_020200637.1:157750-158994 GCF_001531365.2 Cynara cardunculus var. scolymus
CCACCGCTGAACACCCACGTCTTTTCTCAACCATTTTCTCTTCTCCTCCCTCCTTGGTCTTTACACATGTCGATGATGTATCAGCGACTGTCTTTCCTGATACTGAGACACGCACCACAGGACCTGAGGTTGCTCCTCTCGATCCTCCTCAGCATACAGATGTCCATCCTCTCGAGGACTTCTCTGCTCCCACCAGTGAAACTTCTTTTGATTTCACTGAAGGCCCCTCAGGTATTCCATCTTCCTACCCCTTCATGTCTTCTAACCTTGAGCCTTTAGCTCATATTTCTTCTTTTACAGGTCCTTCTTTGATGCATCAGGTTGATGCTCATGAAGGTGGAGGAGATGCTGGAGAACGAGAGAAAGATGATGGAGGAGATAAGGATGTCGATGATGACTATGATATGGCATCTGACATCAAGCTTCTYCTTCCAGMCRTTGATACCGTCCTCTCCAAGGTCAACGAAGTTCACCAAGAGATGCCTCGCCAAGGCGATCTTGATGAGAACTTCCTAGCCCTCCAGGCGGACGTTCATGAAGTTCAGAGTCAGCTCCAGACTCTCCAAAAAGCTGTTCACACCAACAACGACGCCATTGCTGTTCTTCACAGCAGGGCTGATGATGCTCAAACGATTGCTAATCAGCAACTTGGACTTCTTCAGCAAATCCTGGATGCTGTCTGTCAACCAGCTCCAGTGAGTGCACCCTCCTTCTGTGCTGATGATCGTGCTCAGCTCCATGAGACATGTGAGGCAACGACAACTCTAGCCAATGCTTTGCAAAGGCTGGAGGATTCCATGGTTCTCCAACGACAACGCTTGGACGAACTCTCTGGCCAAATCTCTCAAGTTTTAGCCAGAGAGGGGGAGATGAGGTCCAACGCTGGTGGATCATCAGATGCTGCTTCTACAGCTTCTCAGGCTGTTGGTCCAGTATCAGCTTCAGTTGCATTAGAAGTCGAGGCTGTTGAAGCTGAAGCAGTTGCTGCTCCTGTAATCACGTCCACCGAAGCTGCTCTAACTGAGGTTGACGAAGCCATCCCTAGGGATGATGTCTATATTGTCACTACTGTTGGTGATGATGATGATGTTGATGTGGATGAAGAAGATGATGATGGAGACGATGATGAACCTGTCATTCTAGACACCAGAGATGATCTAGATGGTGACGACGACGATGATGATGAAGATGACTTTACCATCAAGTTCCAGAAGCCATCAACCGTCACCAAAGGTGTTGCCCTC
>NW_020200637.1:161275-163957 GCF_001531365.2 Cynara cardunculus var. scolymus
TGAGGGGGGGTGAGTAATCGGTGTGTAGAGATGGGTCGAAGGGGAGGGCGATGAGGGTGATCTGTTTGTGTAGAAGCCGAAAAGAAAAGAGAAAGGCTTTTAAAAAGAGGGGGGGATCGGCTTGTACATGGGATCGATGAGAGTTTAAAAGAGAGGAGAGTAGGAGGGTTTAGAGGATGCAAGTGGAGGTTTGAGGTTCGGCCCAAAGTGGAGAGTCCCACATAGGGAAGTGTTAACAAATACCTAAAATGCTTAAAAAAAATAAGAAGGCTACGCACAAACATAGAATAAAAACTTTTATGTTAATTTCTTATTTTTTTAAACATAAAATAATTAAAAAAAAAACGAATTCACATAGAGACTTTTTAGAGAGAAAAAATATGATTTTCAAGATAAATTAGACGAGTGTTAAACCTATCATTTTCAAAAAATCAATATTTTAGAAAGAGAGAAGATATACTCACACAGATACCAAACACAAACTATTTTTAAGCAAATGATACAACAACATTTTTAGATAAAACACACAACCCAAAAGAATTAGTGAAGACCCAATTTTTTTTTTTCAACATTTAACATTCCTAACTCACTGATCAAAAAATTAAACTGAGCTTCATCAAGAGGCTTGGTAAACAAGTCAGCGAGTTGATAGTCTGTGGGGATAAAATGAAGTTCAACATCACCTTTCATCACATGATCTCTGATAAAGTGATACCGAATATCAATATGATTTGTACGAGAGTGAAGAACTGGATTGTTGGCAAAAGCAATGGCACTTGAATTGTCATAGAAAATAGAAATTTATGTAAACAACTAATCGTAATCAGCTAACTGATTTTTCATCCACAATACTTGTGCACAACAGCTACCTGTAGCAACATACTCAGCTTCAGTTGTTGAGGTGGACACATAGTGTTGTTTCTTACTAGTCCAACTGATTAACTTTCCACCCAACAACTGACAAGTACCAGTTGTACTCTTTCTGTCAACTTTGCAACCTGCATAATCAGAATCTAAATAACCTGTTAGATCAAAACTTGAGTCTTTGGGATACCAAAGACCTAGATTGGGAGTACCCTTTAGGTACCTGAAAATGCGCTTAACGGCTGCCAAGTGAGATTCCTTTGGATTCGCTTGGTATCTTGCACAAAGACATGTGGAGAACATAATATATGGTCGGCTAGTAGTAAGAGAAAGTAAGTAGCCGATCATTCCCCTATAACTGGTCCCATTTACCGATTTACCGATTTACCATCGGGTCTGCATTAAGTTTCAAGGGGGGTGCCATAGGGGTTTTCATGGAAGAACACTCATTAAAATCAAATTTCTTTAAAAGATTTTTAACATATTTCTTTTGATTTATAAAGATTCTGTTAAACCCCATAATTCATAAAGTGAAAAAGTAATGAAAAACAATAAGTGATGAAGAACCAGAAGACCGATGAAGACATCAAGGCAGAATTGGCTAAGTCTGGTGAACAGCAAGAGGACCGATGGACGACTAGGGATGCGATGGAAAGAGCATCTTCATCGGCCCTCTAGTCAACAACACTTAGAAAATTCTTCAGCAATTCATCCAGAGGCATACGATGAAGATTTAAAGATAAGGATGATTCATCATACAATGGAAGACAACTGGAGATGACTAGTCGACAGCTACACTTCAACTTTATCTTAATATTAAAGCTTATCTACAGTTTAGATAAACGTTATCTGTAAATAGAAGATTAGCTAAAAAGTCTCGTTAGATAGTTATCAGAGCCAATTGGTTATTCTTAACTAGATTATTAGTGTTATTGAGAGATCTGGGATCAACAATTGGTATCAGAGCCAATTGATTGTTTTTCCAATCAAACGATCATCCAAAATCTCTAAATTTTTCGTTTCTCTCATCAAAACGTAAAATGTCTCTCTTCTTAAAAATTCTCAATGGCCAACTGGAATTCTGCATACAGTGTTGGTTCTCTCACCAAGCCTCCAACTCTTCAACGAGAGGAGTACCCACAATGGAAGATAAGAATGGTGAATTTCCTGGAAGGAATGGACAGGAACCTCCTGCGATCTGTAATGGAGGGTCCTTACATTCCACAAACTCTTGTTCCAAGAGTTCCAGAAACAAACACCAAAGCGGAAATTCCTGCCTACTATATGCCCAAGGATGAGAAGAATTGGGATGAAGACGACATAGAAAGGGTAGAGACAGACGAGAAGGCCAAACGATTGATAATCATGGCCATACTCAATGAAATCTTTCAATCCCTCGATGCATGTTCCACAGCCAAGGAACTATGGGATGAATTGACAAGCCAACTGGAAGGAGGGGCAAAAATGAAGAAAAATCGTAGAGCACAATGTCTCAACGAATACACTAATTTCAAGGCCATTCCTGATGAACCGATACATAAGACATACGATTGTTTCAACACATTGATCAATCAATGTCGTCGAAACGATATCTCCAGAACTAAGGAAGAAAACAATGTTTTATTCCTAAAAAGTCTTGGAAATGAATGGACTCAGCTGTCTATGTCCCTTCAAGCAAACCAGGACCTAGATGGCTGGTCACTTCATGATCTGTATGGAAAGCTTGCAGCACAAGAGAACGACATAATGAAGAAGAAGGTATCCATTGGTGGACCTCTCGCTCTTGCTGTTGATGAAAAAGAAATATCAAGGACCCCT
>NW_020200637.1:164272-165755 GCF_001531365.2 Cynara cardunculus var. scolymus
TCATTTTTCCAAAGAATGCAGAGGACGATTGGTAAAGGATGCTAACTATTACAAGAACAAATACAAGTATAATCCTAGAGAGCAAAGCCTGATGGCCGAAAAAGAAAATTGGGTGTCTGATTCTTCATCACATGATGAAGACAAAGCACTCATATGTCTGATGGCCACGTCCAAAGCAGAATCTGCCTCCGACTCTGATGATCAGGTATGTGAGTCTACTTCAAATGAAACCAACTCTGCTCCATCTGAGCTAGAGTTAAGGGTTATAAAACTTTCAGGAGATTTCTTTAAATTAAAAGAGAAATTAAATTTTGAAAAATCTGACAGGATAAAAGCGGAAAAAGAAGCAAGTTTCTACAAAAGAGAGACTGACCTTCTAACTGAAGAAAAGCCGAACTTGCTAAGGAAAAGACTCGCATCAGAATTCTTAAGAAATCAGAGGAAGATAAACTTCTGGAATTAAATAAACGAATAACTAAGGACCTAGAAAAGAAGACTAAGGCCTTAAAGGAATCCGAGTCAGGAAGACTAAACTCAGTTGCTCTTAAAGATTTCTTTCAAAAAGAGCGGGAAATTCATCACCAGAAGCTTCAAACCAATGAACTTCTGATGAAGAAATACAAAGATGCCCAAGACGTTTATGAAAAATTAAATGGTCAAACGGACACTCAAGGGATTGGACTCTTTAATCGAATCAAGGAAATCCGCCCTTGAATCCACTTTCAAACTTGGATGCATTCAAAAACCCGACTTTACTTCAAAACCAAAAGCAAATTTTAAAAGAGTTAAAGTCGATAGAAAAACTGTCGTTTCAAGACAGGATTTTGAAATGTGGTACACGAGAACAGTACAAGTAAGAATTCTTATGGAAGAAATGACACAACTAAATCAGAAACCAATAAAAACCCTATGGTTAAACCAGAATCTATGATTGGCAACTCCACTCTATCAGCAAGTACCGTTGATGAAAAAGAGAATTCTAATGAGGAAACATCAGCTGATGAATCGATGAACCATTCAAGTAAAATTGAAAGTTCATCAAAGTCAAAGTCGATGAAACCTCAAGCAGATCACTTTGAAGCATCAACCTCTGAACCCACATCTTCCACTTCAATCCATGCTAATTTTGATTTTGAGAAATCAACGAGAGACCTTCTCGATTTTGAATCCGAAGAAGAGATAATTTGTGAATCACCAAAGATCATTGAGAGTAAAAAGCCTCAAAACTTAAAACCCTCAATGAAATCTGGTATTCCTTCATCAATGAAATCTTCAGACAAAGGAAAGTGAAAACTGTAAGATAGCAAATCTGCCAAAGATAACTCACAAGGCCCTAGTACATCTTTCAAGTTCATCAAGTTTACTCGTGAGCAAAAACAGAAGTGGCCTACCTCTGAGAAAACTAACCACCACTTTTCCTCTCATCCAGCTGAAGAAAAGCAGACCTTCCTTAGGAGAAAAGAAGTAAAGCCAAAGACCTCTT
>NW_020200637.1:166549-167710 GCF_001531365.2 Cynara cardunculus var. scolymus
ACGGGCCTCACATAAAACCAAGTCAGAAACCTCCTGCACCAAGCCCTTGCACATGATTCATATAGACCTCTGTGGGCTTATATGAACTCAAAGTCTCTCTTGAAAGAAGTATATGCTAGTACTGGTCAATGAATACTCCAGATACATTTGGGTTGAATTTGTAAAGAGGAAATAAGATGTTCCAGACCTACTAATTGGAGTGATGAAAAGGCTTCAAGTCCTTCTACATCAAAAACTAGTGAAGGTTAGAAGTGACAATGGAACTGAATTCAAAAATGCCAAAATCGATGACTACCTCTTCAGCGAAGGCATTACACAAAACTTCTCATCAGCAAGAACTCCACAACAAAATGGAGTAGTAGAGCGAAGGAACATAACCCTAGTGGAAGCGGCAAGGACCATGCTTGCTTCATCGGAGTTACCCATCACATTCTTGGCTAAAGCTATTTCCACTGCATGCTTCACTCAGAATCGATCAATCATTAACAAGAGACACCATAAAACACCTTTTGAGCTCATCAACCAAAGAAGACCAAATGTCAAATATTTTCATGTCTTTGGGTGCAAATGCTTTGTACTCAACGACAGAGAATATCTTGGCATGTTTGACAAGAAAGCTGATGAAGGAATTTTTCTGGGCTATTCTCAAACCGCCAAAGCCTACAGAGTCTACATCAAAAGGACAAGCATAGTCATTGAAAGCATCAATGTGTCATTTGATGATACCACACCCATGACTTCTGGACACAACAGTTCAGAACTCGGACTTCAAAGAAGAGCATATGTTTCATCACTTGGCAAACCCAATGAATCAGAGTTAGCTCAATTATTTGAAGACATCTTCGATGAAGAAGTAATTTCTGGACATGAGCCAAATGTAAAATCTATCTCCAATACAGATTAAGACCATGAAGTCTCCAATGCTAAAGGTACATCACTTACTAAAACTCATGTTACTTCACCATCTTCTTCTGTGACTTCAGATCACGATCAAGATCTAGAGTCTAACTCTGGAGATGATCTCATCGAGGGGGAGCAAGCAGTTCCATCGGTTGATGAAGAACTACATCCTGTTGCTCCAGAACCCCAATCAAGCACCAAGTGGACAAAAGATCACCCACACCACCAAATCATTGGTGATCCAACCTCTGGTGTCAAGAC
>NW_020200637.1:167885-169388 GCF_001531365.2 Cynara cardunculus var. scolymus
TAACTGCTAGTAGACCATATATTATGTTTGCTACATGTCTTTGTGCAAGATATCAATCAAATCTTAAAGAATCACATCTCTCTGCAGTCAAGAGGATCTTTAGATACCTCAAGGGAACTCCATCACTGGGTCTCTGGTATCCAAAGAACTCTGGCTTTGATCTAATAGCCTACACAAATGTAGATCTTGCAGGTTGCAAACTTGATAAAAAGAGCACGTATGAAAGCTGTCAACTCATGGGGGACAAGCTGGTAAGTTGGACATCCAGAAAACAAAATTGTGTCTCAACATCCATAGCAGAAGCAGAGTATGTTGCTGCTGCTATTTGTTGTTCACAAGTTCTCTAGATGAAGACTCAGGTCAAGGACTATGGTTTCCATTATGACAAAGTCCCTATCCTCTGTGACTCCAAGAGTGCCATAGCAATCTCTGCAAACCCAGTGCATCATTCCAAGACCAAGCACATCGATGTAAGGTACCATTTTTTGAAAGACAATGTTGAAAAGGGGAATATAGAAATGTATTTTGTTCCCATTGAGATTCAACTTGCTGACATTTTCACAAAAACTCTTGATAAGAAAAGATTTTTATTCCTAGTCAGTAAGATGGGTATGCTGAATCTCACCACTTAAAGGCAATATATTTATATATATATATATATATATTTAAATAAGAGATTTTCAATATCTCATGATTATGCCTATAAGTGATATATAAAATATTTTCCATAAACTTCAAGTATCCTAAACCAGAGCCTCTGGCCTTTTAGAATAACTTCGATTAATATTTGGAAAACAATCTTCATCGCCTTTGGAACCAGAGCCCCTCTGGTCTAAAGAAAATACTTAGTTTTCTCCACTAAGTATTACCTTCACAACCAGAGCCTCTGGTTCTAATAACCAGAGCCTTTAGTTTCCAAATCCTTTGAAACCAGCGATATCAAGCTCCCATCTACAACTTGACATACACCACACCCTTCTTTCATCAAACCCTAACATCTCTACATCAACTAGAGTCTCTGGTTCTAAAGACCAGAGCTTCTGGATTCCTACTCTTTTCAACTAGAGCCTCTCTTGACCCAAAGAGTCTCCCTCTTCTCACTTCACATGGACTTAAATCATATTTTCATACTTTATTTCATCGTCTTTAAGACCAGAGCCTCTGGTTCTAAAGACCAGAGCCTCTGGATTCAAAGTCTTTGGAACCAGAGCCCCTCTGGTCTCAAAGACTCAACCTTTATACTCTCTCCCATACCCTTCACCATTCTCTCATACATCTTTTTCCTTGTCTTTGCAACCAGAGCCTCTGGTTCTAAAGACCAAAGCCTCTAGATTCATTGTCTTTGGAACCAGAGCCCCTCTGGTCTCAAAGACCCATCCATATACCTCTTCACTCGCATACTTAGCCTCATTGCATATCTTAATGTTAGCTTTATTATTCATCTCTTGTAAAAGTATAGAAAAAGTATTCTGCAAGTCTTGACAGAAGCTTATCTTCCACAGA